>NC_134358.1:430519912-430782412 GCF_048569485.1 Anomaloglossus baeobatrachus
TTACACAAAAATGTGGAAAATAAAAAAGTGATGCCTCTTGGAAGGAGTGAAATAACAGAGGCTCAAACAAATTAAAAATGTCCCAGTCATGAAGGGTTTTATGTCATTTATTTTTTTAACGGGGTAAGAGAAAACAGATTGCTCAGTTAAAACATCTATCAAATGAGATCAATTTTCTGAAAATGGATCCTGCTAGGGTTTTGAATGCATGAGACCGCTCGAGGACATGAAGACAGAATGAGTTAATAAAGTGTAGTGCATGTTTCTTTAAAGATAAGTGTTAGGAGCCTTCACAAATGGAAGTGCGTTTCACACTGGGATCGCACACGTTCTTTGTAAGATATCTTGCATAGATTACCATAATGTTAGAATGTTTAAAAAAGGTCTGTAAGTCAAACGATTTGTTCCCTGAGCTGTATCGGACGTATTACACTGCGACTGCAGCATTTAATTAACAATCACAAAAGAAGCAATGCATAGAAATATTTACCAGAGAGAGAGAACAATTTTCCATGTGTAAATTATTCCATTTTTTTCTAGATATTACTCATTTTTCTATCATGCGAACATATAATTCATTCATGGAACTTTTTCCTACAAGTGTATTAAAGGGTTTGTCCGCTATTTGGACAAGCCCTTCTTATTCTATTCCCCATGTACCACCCAAAAAATAAAAAGCCTATACTCATCTCTGGTGCTGGCACGGTTCCAGTGATGTTGGAATTCGCGTTCCTAGGGCCCATGTGACATTGTTATGACACGCGAGCTTTAAATCCAATCAGCGCCGACTTCTTTCTCCACACCTTCAGACATAATAACAAATAATGGTGAACCGGTAACCAGCAGGTATATATACAAGGAAACCAGCCAGTATATATACAAGTACAGATACAAAGTGCAACAATGTACATGGAGGTTATTCAGCTAGATGATTCAAAGAAAATGTAATGGACAGAATGGGAATAGTTAGATAAGTGAGGTGAGGTGATAGGCTAGTGTACCGCCCTGGGGCTCGGCCGGCTGCCGAGCCGCTCGGATCCGTGCTCGTCGGTGGGTGGCTCGAGCTCCTCATGGATCCGGGGGTCACGTCGCTCTGAAAGGGGGTTGGCGCTACGCGTAGGGACTTCGGTGGGGAGGTCCATGGCCGGAGCCGCGGTTGTTTGTAGGGGATTTGAGTTTGTGACGCCACCCACGGGTTGTGGTGAATGGATGGACACCACCGCTGCCGTTGACTAGGCTCCCAGGGCTGATGTTGCGCAGCTTGGTGTTGACCCCTCCGTAGGTAGGGGGATGATGGTCCCGGGGGCCCGAGGGAGGTGCTGAGGTGGGGGAATGGATGTGTGCTGGGGTGTCGGCGCGGTGCGGCGTGGTGCGCGGCCCGAAGGCGCTGTTGTACTCACTTTTACAAACACGCTGGGGTCTCTGGTAAACCAAACAAGATGGTGAACGGTGCCCGCAGTCGGCTGCTGTTTTCCCCTTATCAGGTTGGTGGTTTCCGCCTTTCTCCTGCACCTTACTTATGTAGAAAACGTCGACTCCTATGCCTGAGCAACGGTAGTCCGCTCCCCGGCTTGGCATGTGCTGGGAGAGCCCTCTTTGCCCGCAGACGCTGGCCCCTCAGGTCTCTATGCCTGGGCGGTGGCGTTACCCTAATGGTTGGGCTGTTGTCTTCAGTCGGGTCTTAGGTGGGATAGGTCCTTAAGTCCAGTCCTCAATCAGTTGATTTGACTCAGCCCGGTTGTTTCTGGGCCTCGTACTAGGTATGAGTACCCCTCCTGGTGCTCCGGTTTCCAATCAGTTTCCCGGTTTGGTACCGGCGGGCCACCGCCCGTCCCCAATCCCTATGGTTCCACCGGCTGTAATCCCAGCTCCTGCAGGCAGCCACCACCAGCTGCCTCCTTGCCAGAGGTGACTGGGCTCCAACTCAGACACCAGGTGTAGACTATGGCAGGCCTGGACACAGGTCTTCC
The DNA here is from genome assembly GCF_048569485.1 of Anomaloglossus baeobatrachus. NCBI lineage: Eukaryota > Metazoa > Chordata > Amphibia > Anura > Aromobatidae > Anomaloglossus > Anomaloglossus baeobatrachus. Next base: position 430,521,883 of record NC_134358.1, read on the forward strand.
CTTGAACTTCACTCCACTCCACTGTCGAAGCTAGACTACTCCTCTCTGCTCCCCACAGGGAACTGCTTTGTTTTTCCCGCCTCAGGGCCTGTGAACTCCTCGGTGGGTGGAGACAACCGCCTGTCTCCGCCCCTCTGGTGTGAACATCCAACCCGGAGGGAGGTGACAAGGATTTTGTAGTTTGGCTGATGTCACCTTGTGGCGCCCCTGACCTGGTCAGGCACCACTGAGTACTGCACCCATGCTGGGGACAGTACAACACAGGTAATCCAGAAGGCTGACAGGGGTGTGGAACAGAGGCGCATAGTGATCAGGTCTCACACATGTACCCATGAGAGGACCCCTGGGGATCCCAGGAGGGGGAAAAGCCTTGACCTTCACTGGAATAGTGGAGGGGGCCAAAAGCCTCCATCTCCTCTCAAGGGGTGTGGTAAGAGAGTCTGGTTGCTAGGTGGCGTAGGCAAGAACAGGAGAGGAGGGGCAGTGAGTCAGTTAGAGCGGAACTCCATAGGGCTCAGTGAGGAGCAGACCTGTGGGGCTGTTGCTGTCTAACAGCGCCCGCGCAGTGGCTACCGACGGGGGAGAACGGTCAACTAGGAGTGCTACCCGAAATCCATCTTCAGCTAGAGAGAGAGCAACGGAGTGGGAAGTAAGGAGACTGCTAGAGAGTACCAGGCCCAAACGGGCGGCAGATCCCGAAGCGGAGATAGATCCAGCTTTCTTTTGCTAAACCTGCCGGTGTGGGGCTCTCAAAGCCCACGCCACAACACCACAAAAAGCCGCAGCCACGTAGCCACAGTTAGGGCCCATAGCTCACAGGAGGCAAGAAGCTGGAGTGATCTGGCCCAGGCAACAAGCACACGGCGAACGAAGGGGAGTGAGGCTTCAGCAACTTCCCTGGGTGACCCCCATAGGGACTCAAAGTCGGGGTCACCCCAAACCACCAAGGGCTAAGGAAGGCGAGTTGGTAGTCACCCTCATAAAGTCAGCCTGAAGGATACCTGGTTCCCGCCTGGTTCATCCCAGCTACGCCCGGGTTACTCACCCTGCCACCTGAAGTGAGTAAAAACCCTGAAAGACATTCTGCCTGTGTGGAGTTATTCTGCGCCTTGTAGTACTACGCATCTACACTGGACCCTGGGGCATGCCTCACTCTCAGGAGGCTACTACATCTGACTGCACATATCATCAGCCCCAGGCATCCCTAACCTGCAGTGGCGGTCCCCACTGACCGCAATACTGAGAGTGGCGTCACGATCAAACAGAAGATTTCCTACCAGTGACGGAGATCCAGCCGAGTGGAGTCCCTGAAGGTAATGCAACGACACCATACTTGCGGGGCTTGACAACCTTACTAAGGGGGGGGGTGGCGTGTGTGTGTATGGGACTACCTGTGAAAACCTGGCTAGTCCAGGGTGTCACACTAGTCTAAAGAAAAGCATTTTTAGGGCCCGCTTAAAAGTGTGGATGTTTGGGAATTAATCAAATTGTTTTTGGTCATAAGTTCCAGAGAATAGACTTGTGACGCCCTGAAAAAAACAGGTAGTCACACAGTTTTAGGCCCCCGCATAACACCGCTCCCACACAGGGTTAAACCAGTCGACAAAATCCTAGTCACTGCCTCAGGGAAGTACAGACACACCAGTGGGTGGGATCAGGCGGAAGTAAAACGCCCACCTAGGGGTCTGGAGAGCCCGGGGCGGGAAAAAACAGCAGATGAGTCTGGGAGTCGAGTCAGAGAGTTGAGTTTGGAGTTAAGTGGAGAGAGGAGTGGAGGAGTCAAGCTCAGGCAGTCAAGGCCTGAAGTTCAAGCTGACAGGTGTCAAGGTCGGAGCCCTGACATATTGGCTAGGTGCAAAACACTATGGTTTGGTTAAACCAATTCCCAAACCAAAAAGAAGCTATAAAAATCCGTAAATCATTAAAATATTTTTTATTTCAAATATCAAAATATTAATACATACAATAATAAAATTTCCAAAGGAGTTCCACTTAAATACAACAAGGGACACGAGGGGTTAATAAGGAATATATATTAATTATGAATATAAATAAATTTAAATAAATTATTTAATAATATATATCCCTATCAGTGATCAATCTGCTCTATAATAAATAATTAAATATCCACATAGTTAATACATATATATATAAATATAGACACAAATACCCCTGGTTAGACTCAATTTTAACCATATGAACCAATAAATTTAAATAAATAGATAGATAGAAAAAATATATTAAGGTGTTTATAAATAAATAAATAGCACTACTTATAAAGTGCTTAGTTTTAATACATATATTCACCAAAGTAATAAAGCAAGTGCAAAAAAATTTTTTTTATATAATATGGTTCATACCATTAAGGAATCTCCAGAAATATTCATGCTGATAATTTCCATACAGTCACCATGCATATATTCTAATAGAGCAGCAACTGAAGTATCCAGATCACCAAAGTTATAAGCTTGTTGCTGAGTAAGTGCGATGTGCAGGGTATATGCTACTCCCTGTTAACAAGTGACGGACCCAGCCGTCATCACCATATAATTATAGAAGGCATAGAAACCCGCACAGTACTCACTTGAACTCCCTCCACGTCCCGTCACCCCAACATGTTTCGCCTTTTCTTCTTCGGGGGGCGTGTGTTTAGGGTGAGACTACGATCTTTTTATAGCGTGTCTCTTAAGAGTCGGCATTGCCTACAGCTGTGCAATGCGGCGCATAGTTCAGGTCACGGGGCTAGATGGACAAATAGCCTTCGGTCAGTGAAGGTGAGACGCACGCTGCGTTCCATTAGTCACCAGACAACGGAGGCTCCGTAGCGTCATATTATATCACTGATCGGAGGTGATAGCACCGCAACCATAAACCTGCGCTCAGCACAGGAGGCAATATCGGCATAAAGAGACTAAAGTGTGGATATTCTAACAATTAGAAAAAGGTGCTCCTGTTTGGAATCTGTACAATATACACATAAATTCTATATACACGCATAATCATTTGCATGCATAATATGTATATATATAAATAGAGGGCATGTCTTTTATATCCATGCTGAATTATACATGTATTAAAACGTTATTGGTACAAACATAAAGAACAGATTATATGTCCTATTATCAGCATAAATGCAATATGAGATATGGAATACATAACATCCATACAAAAAGCATCCATTAAAGAAAAATTGAAAATATGTTATTAAATATACCATTTCAATAATCAATATGTAATATATCAGCCTACATTTATATGTGATATATATACAATATCATACTGGAACAATGATTGTCTGGGAGTCAGTTACAGTTTAATTAATGGTGAAAATATGCTAAAGTGATGATAATAGGGGTTTTTTAACAAAAAAACTCCTTCATTATTATAGTATGTTGTAAATAGTGTGTGTGTATGAATAAATATCTATGCAAAATATCCACACATACCAAACTAAAAGGTTATGGCACGTATGGATTAAGCATCACAGATAAATTATTCAAAAATATAGTCATAAAAAATTATACTCCATAAGACAATAAATATAAATGTAAAAACAATAATGTGATGTGTAGTGTAGAAAACAAACAGTGAAAATTTTTTTTTATATATACATACATAACGTATACAAAAATGTATGCGACTTGCCTGTTATGACAATCCAAGGATTGTCACAAGGGGCAAAACGCGTGATTAAAAACAGACACACCAGTGGGTGGGACCAGGCGGAAGTAAAACGCCCACCTAGGGGTCTGGAGAGCCCGGGGCGGGAAAAAACAGCAGATGAGTCTGGGAGTCGAGTCAGAGAGTTGAGTTTGGAGTTAAGTGGAGAGAGGAGTGGAGGAGTCAAGCTCAGGCAGTCAAGGCCTGAAGTTCAAGCTGACAGGTGTCAAGGTCGGAGCCCTGACATATTGGCTAGGTGGCAGACAGTGGTCAGCACCAGCAGGAGACGGGAAGACGGCTTGGCAGATCCGAGGTGGACCGGGGCAGGGTTGTAGCCCGCCGGTACTGACACCGGAGAACCGACCCGGAAACCGCGCACACAAGGGGGTACTCGGACCCTGAAGCAAGTACCGGCACTGCCGGCCTAGCTACTTAACCGATTGAGGGCAGGATTCCAGACCCTGTCCCAACCAAAGTCCCGAAAAGTAGACAACCACCCACAGAGAGGGATAGGGCATCCTCCAGGGCCCGGTAGATCCCACAGGTCAGCGTCTGACGGGCACGGCTCCCAACCAAAGGACCGGGAGCGGACTCCTGCGTTACATACCTGGAAGTCTACACAAGAAAACACAATGTACAGAGGAAAGGGGCATTGACCACCGGCCCTGATGTGTGACCAGATACACCCGTCTGCAGCAGCCAGCCACCATCACCTTGGTTTACCAAAGGACTTGTTGTGAGATTTATTCAACTGTGAGTAACATCCCCGGCTTGACCGAGTGCGTCGGCCCCTGCCATTATCATCCCCTGCACAGAGACATTGGGCCCCGGGGCATCCATCCCTGCCCACGGTGGGGTTAACATCCAGCTGCCAGTCCATCGCCCCCGGGAGCTCCACAGCAGCAGCGGTGGTGCTACATCTCACCACACACCATGGGTGGCATCACAAACAGTTTCAACAACCCCCGTACAACTACGTCCCCCCTTTTTTATTCGAAGTGTCCGCGTGACCCCCGGGTCCGGTAGAGTCCCTCGAGCCATACCGCAGATCCGGATCCGAGCAGCACGGCTGCTGGTGTGGGGGTGGCACAGACTCAGTTTAAGAGAAATCTTGGAGATGGAAGTCAGAGTTTCGGATTATTGAGGATATCAGTCTTAGGTCATTAAAAGAATGGAGGGCACAAGTAGAGTGCTAGACAGAGGTGAGGGATGACATGTAGGGTGGTGCAGATCTGTGGAGTGCATTGTGTGTGAGAGTGATAAGTTTATATTGGACTCTGTAGCAGATAAGCAACCAATGCAATGACTGGCACAGGACAGAGGCATTGGTGAAGCAGTTGGAGAGGAAAATGATCCTGGCTGCAGTGTTCAGGATGGATTAGAGAGAGCAGAATTTAGTTATAGGGAGACTGATTAGTAGAGAATTGCAGTAATCCAGGCAAGTATGAATAAGAGCGACAGTAAAGGCCACTTTACACGCTGCGATATCGGTACCAATATCGCTAGCGTGGGTACCCGCCCCTATCGGTTGTGTGACACGGGCAAATCGCTGCCCGTGGCGCACAACATCGCCCGGACCCGTCACACTACTTACCTGATCTGCGACGTCGCTGTGACCGGCGAACCGCCTCCTTTCTAAGGGGGCGGTCCGTGCGGCGTCACAGCGACGTCACTAAGCGGCCGCCCAATCAAAGCGGAGGGGCGGAGATGAGTGGGACGTAACATCCCACCCACCTCCTTCCTTCCACATTGCGGGCGGCGGCACGTAAGGTGAGGTTCCTCGTTCCTGCGGCGTCACACGGAGCGATGTATGCTGCCGCAGGAACGATGAACCACATCGTACACGCTGCAGCAGCGATTTGAGAAGGGACCCCCATGTCACCGATGAGCGATTTTGAACATTTTTGCGACGATTCACAATCGCTCATAGGTGTCACACACAACGACATCGCTAATGCGGCCTGATGTGCGTCACAAATTCCGTGACCCCAACGACATCGCATTAGCGATGTCGTAGCGTGTAAAGCGGCCTTAAGAGTTTTTGTAGAGTCAATAGTAAAAAAAGGTTCAATTCTAGAGATATTTTTGAGGAGGTAACATGAGCGAGCAAGTGATCGGACGTAGGGAGTGAAGGAGAGATCTGAATCAAATATGAACCCAAGACAGCAGGCGTGCTGCTGGGGAGTAATGGTAGAACCGTACACAGAAATGGCAATATTAGGTTTGGGAAAGATAGTTGAGGAAAGAAACATGAAAAGTTGAGTTTTTGACAGATTCACTTTTAGATAGAGGGAGGACATGATGTTAGAGACAACACACAGATAACATGTGGTATTTTGTAATAATGCTGGGGTGATGTTAGAGGTGTATAATTGGGTGTCATCAACATACAGATGGTACTGGAAACCAAATCTACTGATGGTTTGGCCAATAGGTGCAGTATATAGAGAGAAGAGAAGGTGGCCCAGGACTGAAACCTGAGGAACCCTGACAGAGAGGGGAAGAGGAGAGGAAAAGAAGCCGGCAAAAGAAACAGTGAAGGAGAAGTCAGAGAGGTAGGAGGAGAACCAAGAGAGAATGATGTCCTTGAGCCTGATAGAGCAGAGCATAGTCAGTAGGAGCTGGTGATCCACAGTGTCCAATGAAGCAGAGAGATCAAGGAGAATCAGCAGGGATTAGTGACCATTAGCTTTAGCTGTTAGTGGATCATTAGAGACTTTAGTAAGGTCAATTTAAGTTCAGTGTAAGGAGCGGAAACTGGATTGTAGAGTGTTGAAAAGAGAAATATCTGACAGATAGTGAATTAGATAGGACGGGCCATGCATTCCAGAAGTTTGAAGATGAAGGGGAGTTTAGAGACCGGTCTGTAGTTTACAGCACAGTTCTGGTAAACAGATCTTATGCTGGTGACACACCCACCAGGGACATGGGGGCACTCGAAACCAGGCCGGTTCTGTCTGTTGGGAGGTCACGGCGGCAGGGCTTGACTCTGTTACCCTGTCGGTGTCGTGTTCAAATGATGGGGATATTTACAGGGGATAATGAGTCGTGACGGCACCTGTGGTACTCTTCAACGTATAACCAACGCTGCTGGATGGAACCGCTGGGACAGATGGTGACGCAGCAATGATGGTACAGCTCCCCACAGGTGTAGCTGGGCCCCAGGGCAGAATATGCAGTCTTTAGCAGATGAGGTGTTTTGGATAGCGCAGGGCTGGCAGCGCAGAAAATGACCCAGGACACAGCGGGATGCAGTCATTAGCTCTTTACTCACAGTTGTCAGTTCCAGATTATCATGGCCGGTCAAATGCTGCCCTTGGAGTGCTGAGTCCTGTGGTGATGGGATCCAATCAAGCCCCAGGTAATTCGGAGGTACATAACCTGTGTCCCTTTCTGTATCCCTTTTCTGGTCAGCTTCCTGCACTGGCTTCAACCTCCTGCCCTGCACCTCACACACAGTGCCCTGAGCCGGTGTCCACAGGCCTTGTCTGGGAGTCTCTTCTACCTTATTCTCTAACCCTCTGTGGTCACCTTTTCAGCGGATTCATATGTGGCTGTGGCTTTGGCACATGAAGATACCTCAACCTCCGGTTTGCTAGCTGAGCCTGGTTGTTCTCCACTAGTCTAGGGGCTGGTTCCCCTTTGTGGCCTAGTCCCTCCACACCGATGCGTCGGATGTGGATGCAAGCCAACGGGTGGATTTCCCACTCCCTGTGGCTCTAAGACCCCTTCTTCCTTTCTTTCTGATCTTCCATCTGGTCCTAGGAGGAGCTCCTCCGGCTCCAGTCCTCAGGACCTCTCTCTTCCTTGTTGTGCTTCGTTCCACACTCCGTTCTATCTAGTGCCACCCACTAACTAACCCCACCTCCAGACTGGCTCCGGGACTGTGCTCTCCCTTAAGAGCAATCTTGCCCTAACCCTTGCCTGAAGTGGTGAGTCTATACTAAGAGTGTGTGTACAACGGCCTGTGCACTCCTCCTTACCAGGGAATGGGGTCCCACACCTCTAGCTCAGGTGAAGTACCTCTGTGGCGACTGGACCCTTAGGGGCAGGAGGAGGAGGGAAAGACACCAGATGAATGAGAGAGGTGCAATATTTTAGTTAGGTGAGTGGTGACAACCAGGGTGAGGGACTAAAGGAGATGTGAGGGAATAGGGTCATTGGTGCAGGTAGTAGGGTGAGAAGATGCGACGAGTCTGGCAACTTCTTCTGTTACCAGATCGAAAAGTGAAACTGAGTTAGATGAAGTGCAAGAGGGAAGAGAATGCGTGATATCGGGAGACTGGGAGGAAATTTCCTGTTGCATATGGGCATTTTTTTCTTTAAAATGATTGGACAGGTCATCCGCGCTGAGGTTGATGATTGGGGCCTGCACTCTTGGGCCGAGGAGAGAGTGGAAAGTGTCAAAGAATCGTTTAGGATTGTTGATTAATGAGGTGATGAGGTTGCTGAAGTACGCTTGTTTGGAAATGTGAAGGCTAGCATTGTACGTTTTAAGTATAAACTTGTAATGGATGAAATCTTCTGTCAGACGGGATTTTCTCCACAGACGTTCAGTGCACCTGGAGCACCGCTACAGAAAACGTGTTTGCAGCGTGTGCTAGGGCTGTGTCAAGTTGCTGTGGGTGTAGCAGGTGCAGCTTCATCCAGGGCATTTTGTAGTTTTCATTATAATATTTCAGAGCAGAGTCAAGAGAAGAAAAAGGAGGAAACTGGGGCCAATGAAGCCTGCAAATTCATGAGAAGCTTCTGGATTTTAATAGCAGGTATATTCCTATAAGAGTGGTAGTTGGAGGTGTCCTTAATAGGTTTACAGTTCTTGACTGAGAATGACAGAAGGTTGTGGACAGAGAGTAGTAGAGAGGAGTTAGTAAAATCTAGTAAAATCATGCACTGAGCAGAGACAGGAGAAGATCAGGTCAGTGTATTCCCATCTTCATGTGTAGGAGAGTTAGTAAGTTACGAAAGGCCAAGAGAGAAGGTTAGAGATAATAGATGAGTGGCCAATGGGGGGAAGGAATCCCAAAAAGTCCCCCATGATGAGAATGGGGAGGTTATAGGCTAGAAAGTGTGGAAGCCAGGTGGCAAAATGATCCAAGAACTGACGGGAGGGGCCTTGAGGGCGATACAGATCCGCCACTCACAAGTAAAAGGGCCTGTAAAGTCTGACAGTGTGGACAAACTATGATCATATGCTAAATTCTCTTGGATGAGACAAAATACGCTGGTGTGACCCAGCATAAGGGTAGGTCATAAATATGAGATTGAATTCTAGATGATCTGCAGTACCTGACAGCAGCTGGTACACACTGAATGAAGCTGCACTTTCTGCTATTCAATATGTGCTTAGTTGTGGCCACTATTGCAGCTCCAGTACTAGCACAACCTCTTCTGATTCAACATGTTTCTTCAGGTAAAATAATAAAGCCTATACTCACCTCCCATGCTGGTATCATTCCAGCGGTGCTGTGACTCGTGGTATCGGGGCTCATGTGACATTATGACGTCATGCAAGCTCTGCATCCAGTCAGCGCCGACTTCTGTTTCCCTGCCCTCAGACCAAACAAGCGATCAAAAAGAAGTGAGTGCAGCCGCATTAAGGGCGACGCTAGTGCAAAATTTAAAAAATGAGGCTCATGCAAATGCGGAGGTGACATGGTAGAGCTAAAGACCCTACCCACAGTTCCACCCCAAATTCAAAAAGGCTATTGCAGCAAAACCTCTAAGGTGAATTAAACAAGAACCAGTCTACAGATTTTTTTCTCTACAGCTCCATTAAATCAGTATAACAGGGCCATTATGGCCATACCTTTGTTGCTTTTCCTGATGAACACTCCCAGTTGGATAATAAAAAAGACTAGATTTATATTGTTACCAGGGGGCCTTATCCTAGGAATGGAAAAATAAAAATAACACCAAATTCAGGAGAACACCAGGTAAAAAAAATGACATATTTTGGGTTAGGAAATACAGTGTATTGATGTGTGGGGCATGAGAAAACAATTTCCGAGTACATCTTTGTAGCTCCGAAGTGATATTGAAACATTAAAGGGGTATTCTCATCTGCAAGATCCTATCCCAATATGTAGTAGGTGTAATAATATTATTAGCAAATATATCCAAATAGAAATGCAGTAGTTTGTCTGATTCACTGTTGCTTAACTCATGTGCAGGGCATTGCAGGACTTTAGGTATGCATAGTTACAACTGCAAGTAACTAACTGTCACTATGAGGGGTTGTAACCATGGATACCTAAGCTGCAATGCCCTGCACATGAAGTAAGAGACATCGCTATACCAGGAGAACTATACAACATTTCTAATGGGAGGTATTTGCTAATATTATTATTACTATGTGTGCCGCCCCTGCAGTGGTCGAACCACTTGGATCCGGGGGGGTTGATTGCTCATGGCTCGAGGGCGCCCGGACCCGAGGGCTAGGGGCCACACTCAAATTAAGAAGGGGGGCTATTTACAGGGGAGATATAGTTCATGACGCCATCCATGGTGTACGGTAATTGGGAGTACCGCCGCTGCCGTTGGGAATACCCGGGGTGATGGAGTGGGGAAGCCAGGTGACGTTGCCCTCCATGGGTAGGGACAGGCCCCGGACTCGGTGGGAAGCCGTGGGATGCAGGGGTCACTCAGGTACTCAGTCAATAAGCAGACGCTAACAACCCGGTAAACCAAATCTCGATGTATCGCTGCCTCTTGAGGGGAGCTCGTCCGGGTCCCATCCCCTATGGTGTTGCCTGGGGATCCGTGACCTGCCTCCTGGCACTTAGTTTAACTTCAAGTTGGTGGCCCAGTAGTCTGAAACTTGCCGGGCCCCGCTCCCCACTGTGGCTAAGTGTGGGAGCCTGCTCTCAGGGCTCATGCTTGAGATTTTCTGGACCGTTTATTTGGAAGGCCCTATCCCCCTCGTTGCGCTAATGCCCCAATTCTGGAGCAGGTGGGAACAGATCATAAAGGCTCCGTTCTCCTCAGGTTAATTGCCGGGTTGCCTGAAGCTTCTCCCCGACCTAGGGTCCGTGTACCCCGCCATGCCTTCGGTCCCAGACCGGTGATAGTGCCAGGCTACTGACCGTCCTCCTTGACAGGTCCTGGCACCTAGCCGCAATCCCCTACGACCGGGGGTCCGACTCCTCTAGGTCCAGACCACCGTCTGCAACCTAGACAGCTTCTCCTGGGAGCCACCACTCTCAACCTCCTCTCACTCTCACCCTTCACTACAGACTGCTCACTACACTACTCACCTCCCCTCCTTGACCCCCCAGGTGGGCGGCTCTATTCCACTAAAGCCATCCACTGGTGTGCCTGGTGGCTGTGGTGCAGTGTGTATCTAGGATTTGATTTGCTGTTGGAGGCAACACCAATAAGATAGGGACCCAGAACCATGAGGGACTTGGAATATCGCACGGAAGGGCAGTTTGTGCAGTACCTTGTGACGACCTGATAGTCCAAGGGCGTCACACTATGCCTACTACATATTGAGATAGGATCCTGAAGATGGGAATATCCCTTTATGAAGATATGTGACGCCCCGGACTAGTCGGGTCATCCCAGGTAGTCACACACAACACCACACCCCCTCCCGATTAGGTAACACCAGTCAAACTAAAAACCTTGTCACCACCCTCCAGGTTTGATGTCCACACCAAGGGGGCGGAGCCAGGTGGTTGACTCCGCCCACCGAGGAGTTCACAGGCCTGGAGGCGGGAAAACAGTCAAGTTCAAGTACGAGTGTAAGAGGAGAGGGAGCAGAGCAGACCGGGGTGTGGAAGCTCCCGGCTGCTGTGGAGTGTGGAGCGAGCTCCAGGAGTGCGGGAAGGAGCCAAGGTGGCCGGAGCAGGGTAGTAGCCCACCGGCATAGTAATCAGGCTTCGGATTGTCGCTGGGGAGTGGGCTCCCCGTTCCAAGCTGAGGAGTTGAGGAGGCTTCCTATAGTAGTGGACAGAGAGAGAAATGGCCCTGCTGTACCGGGTGTGGGATCCGAACACCCTCCGTACCAAAGGCTATGGACACCGGCAATTTCTGGTTAATTCCTGACTCTGTGTGAGTTTTCTTGCAAAGTGAACTGTGAGCAACAACATCCCCCGGTCCAACCGGGCACGCAGCTCTTAGACGGCCGTCCATCTCCCTGCACTACAAAGCCCAATGGGTCCCGGGGCCACCATCCCTACCCATGGAGGGGTTAACATCTCGCTGCATCACCATCGGCCCCCGGGTACCCCCATAACCGCAGTGGTGGTGTCCATCTTCACCTTCACCACAACCCGTGGGTGGCGTCACGGAACATAAACTACCAAAATCTCCCCTGTATATAATCACCCTTTTGTTGTGGTGCTTGGGATAACAGACCGGGTCACGCCACCGTGATACCCTCGGAAGTGACCCCTTGGCCCGGATCTGAGTACCCCCTATCCCTGGGTGACACAGATACAGTTTAAAACTATATATAAATAAGGATGAAAGTGCAGCAAGAGCAAACTGACTCACTGCAATGGTCCACCAAAAATCTTCCCAGCCTAGCAGCACTCCTAGGTGCTAAACTGACATTTTATTGATGTCAATACGTCATGGGTGAAATTTCACTTGTCATTCGTGCCCGGTCATTTCCCTATTGTGAGAAAAGGCATCAGCGCTCCGCATAGTCAACCTGTAAAAAACTGCAACAGTGACTGCCAGAGATTTCCTGGGCGATGCCTGTGACCTTTGTGCCCTTTGGGCCCCCTTCACACGTCCGTGAAACACGTGCGTGTTTGGTCCGTTTCCGTATATACCGGAGACACGGCCAAACGTGCACCAATGTTAATCTATGATTGTGGTCACACGTCCGTTATTTCATTATGTCCGTGTGTGCGTGTCCGTGATCCGTATGTGTTTGCGTTTGGCACGGATGCATGTCCGTTATCTGCACGGAGCACGCACACGTGGACACAATGAAAGTCTATGGGTATGTGCACACACGTTAGTAAACACGTATGCATCTACCTATAGTCCGTGTCCGTTTGGTGTTTTTATTTCTAGTGATGTCGGCTATTCTTTCTATTTCTGTGTATGTCGGTCAATCTCCCTGAGTACGTCGGTCGGTCTCTCTGTCTCTCTGTCGGTCTCTCTGTCGGTCTCTCTGTCCCTCTCTCACACTCTGTCGGTCAGTTTCCCCCCCTCTCTCATACTTACCGTTCCCCGATCTCCGGCGCAGCGCTGCACGGCATTCACACTGCTGCGGCGGCTTTTACTATTTTGAAAAAGCCGGACGCTCATTAAACAATCTCCTATTCCCTGCTTTCCCCGCCCACCGGCGGCTGTGATTGGTTGCAGTGAGACACGCCCACCACGCTGAGTGACAGCTGTCACACTGCACCCAATCACAGCAGCCGGTGGGCGTGTCTATACTGTGCATTAAAATAAATAAATAATTAAAAAAAACGGCGTGCGGTCCCCCCCCATTTTAATACCAGCCAGATAAAGCCATACGGCTGAAGGCTGGTATTCTCAGGATGGGGAGCTCCACGTTATGGGGAGCCCCCCACCCTAACAATATCAGTCAGCAGCCGCCCAGAATTGCCGCATACATTATATGCGACAGTTCTGGGGCTGTACCCGGCTCTTCCCGATTTGCCCTGGTGCTTTGGCAAATCGGGGTAATAAGGAGTTATTGGCAGCCCATAGCTGCCAATAAGTCCTAGATTAATCATGTCAGGCGTCTATGAGACACCCTCCATGATTAATCTGTAAGTGACAGTAAAAAAACACACACACACACCAGAAAAATCCTTTATTAGAAATAAAAAACACACACAAATTCCCTCATTACCAATTTATTAACCCCGACAAACCCTCCATGTCCGGCGTACTCCACGGACCTCCAGCATCGCGTCCAGCTCTGCTGCATGCAGGTGACAGGAGCAGCAGAAGACACCGCCGCTCCGGTCACCTCCACGCAGCTAATGAGGTGAGTAGCGCGATCAGCTGCTGTCACTGAGGTTACCCGCGGCCACCGCTAGATCCAGCGGTGGCCGCGAGTTACCTGACTGACAGCAGCTGATCGCGCTACTCACCTCATTAGCTGCGTGGAGGTGACCGGAGCGGCGGTGTCTTCTGCTGCTCCTGTCACCTGCATGCAGCAGAGCTGGACGCGACGCTGGAGGTCCGTGGAGTACGCCGGACATGGAGGGTTTGTCGGGGTTAATAAATTGGTAATGAGGGAATTTGTGTGTGTTTTTTATTTCTAATAAAGGATTTTTTCTGGTGTGTGTGTGTTTTTTTACTGTCACTTACAGATTAATCATGGAGGGTGTCTCATAGACGCCTGACATGATTAATCTAGGACTTATTGGCAGCTATGGGCTGCCAATAACTCCTTATTACCCCGATTTGCCAAAGCACCAGGGCAAATCGGGAAGAGCCGGGTACAGCCCCAGAACTGTCGCATATAATGTATGCGGCAATTCTGGGCGGCTGCTGACTGATATTGTTAGGGTGGGGGGCTCCCCATAACGTGGAGCTCCCCATCCTGAGAATACCAGCCTTCAGCCGTATGGCTTTATCTGGCTGGTATTAAAATGGGGGGGACCGCACGCCGTTTTTTTTAATTATTTATTTATTTATTTTAATACACAGTATAGACACGCCCACCGGCTGCTGTGATTGGGTGCAGTGTGACAGCTGTCACTCAGCGTGGTGGGCGTGTCTCACTGCAACCAATCACAGCCGCCGGTGGGCGGGGAAAGCAGGGAATAGGAGATTGTTTAATGAGCGGCCGGCTTTTTCAAAATAGTAAAAGCCGCCGCAGCAGTGTGAATGCCGTGCAGCGCGGCGCCGGGGATCGAGGAACAGTGAGTATGAGAGAGGGGGGGACACTTCAGTCACTCGGGGGATTAGCGGTCACCGGTGAATCCTTCACAGGTGACCACTAATCAGTACTCGACACAGACAGAGCCGCAGTATGAGGATGAAGTCGGGTGAAGTTCACCCGAGTTCATTCTCATCGCGCAACTCTGTCTGCTGTCAGCCGACATTTATAAACGACATTGTGCATCACACACACGGACATTCCACACGGACATTCCACGTACACATACACGTTAATTCCACACGCACACACGGACGTTCTGCACACAAACACGGCTAGCATACGCAATTCACACAGGTGCCACACGGACCATAAAAACGGACACAAAAACGGGACACGGACCCGAAAAACAGCCCGTAACACACGTGCGTGTTTTTCACGGACGTGTGAAGGGGGCCTTAAGCTGATTAGTTTTTTAATGCCCTACATCAAGGAGTGGCACTCCAAATGTTGTGTAACTTCCTTGGCAGCCACATCAAAGGCTATGGCTATAGAGTGATGCTGGGAGTTCTAGTTTCACAACACTTGGAGGACCACAGGTTGATGACCCCTGCCCTATACAGTAATGGATGGTCCTGACAGAGTTCCATTTAATAGGGATCATAAAGAAACTGCCGTTTGTGAAGTTCTTTGACTTGACGATGACCATGACCACTTAGTCCTTTATTATAATTTCTCAAATAATATGATACTTGTAGATTAAAATAAAATTCCCTCTTGTGATAGTTAACAAAGCTATAAGCTTCAAATAAAATAAAAATATAAAAATATCATTGCTGCCACCTAGTGGGCATCACAGTCATTGCTGTTTAAAAATGTAAATTTCTTCTATCCATTTGAAGTTATTTTTAGGAACTTGATTAGTAATTGTTCACCTTATGCTTCAATGATGAGTGGAAATGTCAGAGCTATAAATCACTGTCCACTAATGAGCCGCTCTTGTAAGCTGCAATTGAAGCGGCTGCATGATTGATTGATGATCCAATTTTGACATCTGTACTGAGAACTGCAGCAATAGCCAGAGCTGCACATTTACCCACATACTAGACAAGAACGCATGGAAGGGACTGAATGCTCGCTTATGAAAAAACGGGTTTTCGATGCCATTGGCTCTAGGGGCGCATGGCGGTGGATTTCCAAATGAATGAATTATCGTATATCAGATCCTTCTACATGAGATGCTTTTAGGGTTATTGCTCATGTCACACTCCTGGTTGTGATGGTTTAGGGATAATATCTATTGCTGGTCAGCTGAGGACGGGGTATTGATGCACACTACCAATATAGGTAAATATCAGATATTATTGATTTATTACAGTGATATTCTTATATAATAAAATTATATTGTTTAAGATAGTACAGATGGTTTATGGCAGCGGAGTGTGCACACATATGTGAATAGCCTATATAACATACACAGAATTTCACATACACACACACACACACCCTGCATACCACACACTGCATGTTACATACATATATACACACTGTATGATACACACTACATTACACATACATATACACACTGCATGTTACACACACATACACACACTGTATTATATACTCTACATTATACATACATACACACTGCATGTTACACACAAACAGCATGTTACACACACACTGTATGATAGACACTACATTACACATACACACACTGCATGTTACACACAAACATTATGTTACACACACTGTATGATACACACGATATTACACATACATACACACACTGCATGTTAAACATACTGCACGTTACACACACAATTCATGTTACACAGACGCACTGGATGTTACACACAAACTTCATGTTATATACACAGTTCATATTACATAAACTGAATGTTACATACACATGCACACACTGCATCTTAGGCCTCTTTCACATGTCAGTGAAAAACACGTTTTTCATGGCCATGTTGAAGGTGGTATGTCTCTCAATGTGCCATGATTTTGGCACACGTGTGTTCTCCGTGTGCTATCTTAGATAGCACACAGAGATCAGGAACTTTTTACTCACCTGTCCCCAGCACTGCTGTCCCTGGTGCTGATGTCTTTGGCGCTATGGACACACTTGCTTCCGGGTCCACAGTGCATTGACCATGCAGTGAGCATAATGAGCAGGCCCTGAAACAAGTGACAGCAGCGCTGGAGACAGGTGAGTATAGAAATTCATTTTATTTCACAGACATGTGTGGTCACACCTGATGTCATACTGATGTCACACCATAGTGTTGTCCGTGTGACATCAGTGCTGCCAGAGGAAAACAAACTTGTCTCTATGCGGAACACACGGACATGTGTGTGCGCCACATGGACACATGATCCGTGAAAACTCACTGATGTGTTCACAGTCCCATTGATTTTAATGGGTCTACGTATGTCAGTGATTCCAGTACGCATAAAAACGGCATCATTCGTACCATACTGACGTGTGAAAGAGGCCTTAGGCAGCTGTTTCTATGGGTACTGAAGTACAGTTATCGGCCTTTCAAAATTTTTTACACTTTTATTGGCATGGATTCAATATTTACAGTGTTGATCCTTATTTTTCAAGACATCTGCAATTTGCCCTCACATACTGGACCAGCTTCTGGGTCATGTCTTGATGATGACAACCCATTCCTGTCTAGTCCGTGCTTGTGTAGCGCCCCACGGGGCCTGCAGGGCTACTACCCGTCACCGGGCCAGTGGTATTTTGGTGTTGCTGTGACTGGCCTGACCCGGTTCTGTGGCTCCGTCGGCTACATGAAAAGAGGGTGCAAGGGGGATGGGGGTTTTTGCTTTGTAGCGCCACCTGTGGTGCGTGGTCAGAGATTAGCTGCCGCTGCGAGATGTTGCTCTCCTCCGGGGCTGATGTTACCGCAGCTCAGATAGTCCAGCTCCCCACAGGTGGTGTGAGCCCAAGGGAGGACGGTAGTGACGGGGGGAAGGGCCGTTGGCGCCGAAGCACGGGGCAACAGCGCCAGTAATAAGAGGCTGAGGCAGCAATTGCTGGTCCAGGTCTTTTACTCGCAGTCCTTAGAATGCTGCCCTCAGGGTACCAGTCACTGCCGTGCTGGGCCCCAGGCGATCCTGGATGAATCTGAGGTCACCACCGGTGTTATGGAGCGTGTGAGACCTTCCTCCTTGCATGTTGTAGTGTGGATCCCCGTGGTTTGAAGCTACTTGGGGACCTTGGTGTCCTTGGCTTTAGTTACCGCAGGCAGCCAGTGAAAAACAATTATGGGCCCGACCATGGTCTTGACTCCTGTCTCTATATGCTGCTGTGCCCCAGGATCTCTGTGGTGGTGGGCAATGGGACATGAAATCCTCCTTCCCTGCAGATTCTGCTAGTCAAATATGGAGTATGTTTTACTCTAGGGCTCTGCACCCTGAAGGGGTTGTTGGGGGCTCACCCTCCGGCTACCGAGTTGCTCCTCTGTCTCACCAGCTCCACCCGGTCATCTCTTGTTTCCCCCAGTCTGCCCGGTCCTTTCCAGTCTGCCCAGTCCTAATGGAGGTAGCTCTGAAGCATGCCCCTCCACTGCCGTGGTCCTATGAGTCCATGATGTCCTGGCACTCTCTTTCTCTCCTTCCCCGGGATAGCTTTGAAGCACTCAATCCGGGCGGTCTTTCTGAGGAGAGCTTATTAGCACACCCCTCAGTGACTTGTTCCTTCTCCTGTGACTCAGTCTGATCTGAAGTGATTTTCTGTGTGTTCTGTAACTTCCTTAGTTAGCCTCCACCTTCCTAATGACTCACCCTGCCCGGGAAAAACCCATTGCTATGGTGACCACCTGTGTTCTGTAACTGCTGGCTGGCTGTGCTGTGTAAGTTATGAACACAGGATGTTGTGTAAGCTCTGACCACCAGTGGTTAACCTTTTCTTACACGGGATAAGTACTGCACCTTAAGACAGATGCAATAACCTGTGGCGACTGAAGCCTCAGGGGCGCCACACTTGCAGGTTCACAATTTCTGTGTTTTTTTATTTATCCACCTACTTTTTGACGATTGATCATAGGTTCTCAATGAGATTGAAATTTAGGGAGTTTCCTGGCCGTGGACCCAACATTTCAATGTTTTGCTCACTGAGTTGCTTAGTTATCACTTTCGCCTTTTGACATGGTGCACCACCATGATGGAAAAGCTTATTTATCACCAAATTCCTTTGATATAGCTGTATGAGGGCTTGTAGGGTTCTAAGGGATGTGTTAAACTTTGGAAAGACTCTGTAGATTTTACCATGAAATGTCATTGAAAATGGTAAAAAGAAAAACTCAAAGTTTGGCAGAATTGCAAAAAACAACCTAGAAATGTTTTTTATTTACATCAACACCAAAAATGCATATTTTTTTTTCTAAATGGGGAAAAAAACGTTCCTATTGATAGATATATAGATAGATAGTATACCACAAAAGTGAGTACACACCCTCCCATTTTTGTAACTTTTTTATTATATATTTTCATGGGACAACACAAGTTATGACACTTTGATACAATGTAAAGTAGTCAGTGTGCAGATTGTATAACAGTGTAAATTTGGTGTGCCCTATCAATAACCAGCCATTAATGTCTAAATCGCTGACAACAAAAGTGAGCACACCCCTAAGTGAAAATGTCCAAATTGAGCCCAATTAGCCATTTTCCTCCCCAGTGTCATGTGACTCGTTAGTGTTACAAGGTCTTAGGTGTGAATGGGGAGCAGGTGTGGTAAATTTGGTGTTATCACTCACACACGCTCTCATACTGGTTACTTCAAGTTCTACATGACACTTCATAGGCTATAGCAAAAAATTCTATGAGGATCTGAAAAAAAAACAATTGTTGCTTTACGTAAAGATGACCTAGGCTATAAGAAGATTGCCAACACCCTGAAACTGAGATACAGCATGGTGGCCAATACCATACAGTGGTTCAACAAGACACGTTGCACTCACCACAGGCCTCACCATGGACAACCAAAGAAGATGAATGCACGTGCTCAGTCATAGTCAGAGGTTGTATGAGTGCTGCTAGCAGTGCTGCAGAGGTTAAAGGACATGGATTACTAGAAGCATGTCTTGTGGACTGATGAAATAAATTTATTTGGTTCAATAGTGTCAATCATGTGTGGGAGCTACTAGGTGAAGAGTACAAAGACAAGTGTGTCTTGCCTACGGTCAAGAATGGTGGTGGGAGTGTCGTGGTTTGGGGCTGCATGAGCGCTGCTGGCTGTGGGGAACTACAGTTTATTGAGGGAACCATAAAAGCCAACATGTACCATAATATACTGAAGCAGAACATGATCCCCTCTCTTCAGAAACTGGGTCGCAGGGCAGTATTCAAACATGATAACGACCCCAAAACCTCCAAGAAGATCACTGCCTTGCTAAAGAATCTGAGGGTAAAGGTGCTAGACTGGATAAGCATGTCTCCAGACCAAAACCCTATTGAGCATCTATGAGCATCCTCAAATGGAAGGTGGAGGAGCTCAGTGTCTCTAACATCCACCAGCTCCGTGATGTTGTCATGGAAGATGGAAGAGGATTCCAGTTGAAACCCGTGAAGATCTAGGGAACTCCATGCCCAAGAGAGTTAAGGCAGCGTTTGAAAATAATAGTGGCCACATTCTGGGCACAATTTGGCCATTTTCACCTATGGGGTGTACTCACTTTTGTTGACAGCAATTTTGATATTAATGACTGTGTGAGTTATTTAGAGGGCACACCAAATTTATACTGTTATACCAGCTGAACACTGACTTCTGAGTTGTCCCATGAAATGATATAATAAAAAATGTGCAAATATGTGAGGGATATACTTCCTATTGTGATGTACTGTATATATATATGTAAAAAAAACAAAAAAGATGTATAAATAAATGATGTTTTACCTTTCATATATATGATAGTAATACAATAAATAATTAGATGTGCCTATTATGCACATTCTTCAATGTGTTATATCCTTACATTTGAAGACCTCCATCACTCTATGGATATTGTCGGATGCTTTCCATGCATCACTGTTCTGACTTCCCCAGATGCAACATTAAAATTCATGACTGTAAGAACACAGGGTAAGGACGGTGATTGTACTGTAACTATAGCAACCTGATTAAATGTAGAATAATGGCAGAAGTAAATAATAGAAACCTATGAGTCAGATGCACAGCAGCACATTCATTTCATTAGTTCTGCTGATGTCAGACAACAGACAACGTGCAAAGCATTCAGACTGGGGAAACGTCAGCAAAACCTACAGATAAAAGGATTGCCCTGGAGTTGGCACTAATGATTGGTTCTACGGAGAAGTGGTGCTTCAATAGCACTAGCGAGAAAGACAGTTTAGGACATAGGGCACCGCATTTGACAAATGTGTAATATATGACCCTAATAGAATAGCTCTAAGACCAATGTAGAGTAAAGGACTGGCCTTTACTAGTACTGTATTTTATTTGATGTATTGTTATAGAGAGTCTATACATATGGGCACTGTGAAGAAAAAGCACTAGGCGTAGATATTAAATGCCAAGCCCATGAATGGGATACCGTTCGCAAGAAATTCACCCCTGGATCGTACACATTGCTCTCTCCTCTCCAATAAAATAATATAATGTTCTGCATGCTTTGCTCCTCTACTAGAGAAAGGAACACATTTTCTCCATCTTCCTTCTTCTATTCCCAGAAAACAACCAATTGCCACAATTTCTACACCATAGTTACATAGTTACATAGTTACTTAGGCTGAAAAAGACCTAGGTCCATCCAGTTCAACATTCCTTCTCCAATTCTACATTTGGTCACTAAGTCACTTATAACCAACAATGTTGTGTGTACTGAGGAAATCATCCAGCCCTTTTTTAAAAGCTGTTATGGTATCTGCCATTACTACCTCTTGTGGTCGGTATTCCACAATCTGACTGCTCTAACTGTAAAGAACCCTTTCCTATTTAGCTGTTGGAATCGGTTTTCTTCCACTCGCAGTGTATGCCCCCTGGTCCTTAGTACTGTCTTTGGAAGAAATAAGTCATGTGCAAGTCCTTTATATTGACCACACATGTATTTATACATATAAATGAGATTTCCTCTGAGACGTCTTTTTTTCTAAGCTAAACATATCTAACTTTTCAACCTGTCATGATATGGGAGGCCTTCCATTCCTTGTAGTAGTCTAGTTACCTGCCTTTGAACTGACTCTAACTTCTGAATGTACTTTTTAAAATGTGGAGCCCAAAACTGGACCCCATATTCCAGATGTGGCCTTACAAGTGATTTATCTCTATAACAATACGTTGGGATCACGGGATCTAATCTCTCTTTTTATACACCCTAAAATCTTGTTTGCTTTAGCAGCTTCTGCCTGACATTGCGTACTGCTACTCAGCTTATTTGTAATGAGAATACCCAAGTCCTTCTCCTATTCTGTAGTCCCGAGTTTACTTCCATTTGATATATACGCAGCTATAGGATTGCTCTGTCCTAGGTGCATTACTTTACTTACTTTACATTTATCAATATTAAATCTCATTTGCCAAGTATCTGCCCATTCTGACATCTTATCCAGATCTTTTTGTCATATTGTACTATCAAGGTCAGTTTTTAATATCCTACATAGTTTGGTGTCATCAGCAAAGACTGACACTTTATTAATGACCTTGTGGGTGGGATTGATAGTAAAGAGATTAAAAAGAATTGGTCCTAGCACAGATCCCTGCGGCACCCCACTGCTGACTATAGCCCATTTAGAGAATGTACCATTTATGACTACTCTTTGTTTCCTATCTTTTAGCCAATTCCTTACCCAGTTGCATATAGTTTCCCCTAGCCCTTGCTTCTGGAGCTTTAGTATAAGGCTATTATGTGGTACAGTATCAAATGCCTTTGCAAAGTCCAAATAAATCACATCAGCTGCATTACCAATATCCAGGTTTGCACTTACCCCCTCATAGAACCCCAACAGGTTGGTTAGACACGACTTATCTTTCATGAATCCATGCTGTCTGTCAGTTATTATATTATTTTCTGCAATATATTTTTGCATGTCATCCCTTAAAATGCCCTCAAAAACTTTGCATACCACTGATGTCAGGCTTACTGGACGGTAGTTGCCTGGATCTACCCTCTTACCTTTCTTAAATATCGGTACCACATCAGCAATCCTCCAATCTTGAGGCACCAACCCTGATTGGGAACAATAGAAATTTATAGCGTCCGGTCTCTGAGTGCCAAAGGCTTTCTCAAATATATCTCATCCACAGGGTATATAAAACTCCCAGCCTATTATTCAGGATGGGACTTAGACCAAATGCACAGTGTGTTAGGTGTGGACAGGATGATGCCCATTTGATGCATGTTATGTGTGAGTGTGGACACATTGGTGATTTCTGGAAACAAACCCTGGGACTCATAGACCAAATATATCATATCACAATACAGCCGTCACCTCGTTTATGTTTGTTGAGTCTGTGGGAGGGAGGAGTAGACCCGGACTCTCCAACAGCCCTGGGAATAGCACGTATCCTGTATCAAGCAAGTAAGATACTGGCATACCATTGGTTAGATCCTCCTCCACCAACGTTATCAGAGCTTAAAAATAAATTAAATAACGTCATTAGATTGGAAAGGGGAGTTTATTTAAAAAGAAAAACACTGAGAAAGCTTTACAAAATCTGGCAGCCATGGATGGAGTCGCCGGGTCTCCCCTCTGGGGCACTAGTGCAGGATGCAATGTTGGACCAGTTACTGTTGTGCTTGCAGTGAATGGAACGTTTGGGGAGTAAAAGTTAAAACTAGTGTTTTACGTGGCAGAGTGGACTTTGAGCAGCGCTGTGGGAGGGGCCGGAAGGGTGTGATTGATGATTAAACAGGGAGAGAGAGGCAAGTGGGTATGGAAATATGATGCGGAGCGACACGGCTGATGGAGGAGACTTTTCTATTAGACTGAGGTATTATTGCATAATTTAAACTTTTGTTTATCTGTGGAGCCATGTTGTTTGTAGGCTCAATTTATATAACTGATCTAAGAATCCTTTTTTTTTTTTTTTTTTTATATACAGAGAAAGAACCTGATTTATAGACAACATATGTTTTTCCAATGTACGCTTTTACTAGTTATATAAGATGCAATATATTTTCTCTGTATTGATTCTTAGGCGGGCTTTGCACACTACGACATCGCAGGTGCGATGTCGGTGGGGTCAAATTGAAAATGACATACTTCCGGCATCGCATGTGACATCGTAGTGTGTGAAGGTTCGATGATACGATTAACGAGCGCAAAAGCGTTGTAATCATATCATCGGTGCAGCGTCGGCATAATCCATAATTACGCTGACGCGACGGTCCGATGTTGTTCCTCGCTACTGCGGCAGCACACTTCGCTGTGTGTGAAGTCGTAGGAGCGAGGAACATCTCCTACCGGCGTCACCGCGGCTTCCGTAGGATATGCGGAAGGAAGGAGGTGGGCGAGATGTTTACATCCCGCTCATCTCCATCCCTCCGCTCCTATTGGCCACCTGCCGTGTGACGTCGCTGTGACGCCGCACGACCCGCCCCCTTAATA
This sequence comes from Anomaloglossus baeobatrachus, assembly GCF_048569485.1. Taxonomy (NCBI): domain Eukaryota; kingdom Metazoa; phylum Chordata; class Amphibia; order Anura; family Aromobatidae; genus Anomaloglossus; species Anomaloglossus baeobatrachus. Next base: position 430,545,926 of record NC_134358.1, read on the forward strand.
AGGAGGCGGGTCGCCAGCCAGAGCGACGTCCCAGGACAGGCGAGTCCATGTGAAGCTGCCGTAGCGATAATGTTCGCTACGGCAGCTATCACAAGGATATCGCAGCTGCGACGGGGGCGGGGACTATCGCGCTCGGCATTGCAGCATCGGTCTGCGATGTCGCAGCATGCAAAGTACCCCTAAGTTGTTTAATAAAAAAGATCTGATTTAAAAAAAAAAGAAATTTATAGCGTCAGTGCCAGAATTACTCTTGTGTTTATGTTTTTACATCAGTGTTTACCAGCATTTTTCTATTATTAATGTTCTTTAAGCTGCGAGCTCAGTGACTCTGCGATGTAGGCTGAGCAAGCTACCGAGATTTGTGATTGACTGCACCGGTGCTGTTACCGCTGCAAGCAAAACACTTAGGGGCACTTTGCACACTACGACATCGCAGGTGCGATGTCGGTGGGGTCAAATTGAAAGTGACGCACATCCGGCGTCGCAGGCGATATCGTATTGTGTAAAGCATTTTTGATACGATTAATGAGCGAAAAAGCGTCGTAATCGTATCATTGGTTTAGCCTCGGTCATTTCCATGAATTTGGAAATACCGATGTTACGATGTTGTTCCTCGTTCCTGCGGCAGCACACATCGCTGTGTGAGAAGCCACAGGAGCGAGGAACATCTCCTACCTGCGTCACCTCGTCTCACGCCACCTATGCGGAAGGAAGGAGGTGGGCGGGATGTTTACGTCCCGCTCATCTCCGCCCCTCCACTTCTATTGGCCGCCTGCCTGTGACGTCGCTGTGACGCCGCACGACCCGCCCCCTTAATAAGGAGGCGGCTCGCCAGCCAGAGCGACGTCGCAGGGAAGGTAAGTGCGTGTGAAGCTGCCGTAGCGATAATGTTCCCTACGGCAGCTATCACCATGATATTGCAGCTGCGATGGGGGCGGGGACTATCGCGCACTGCATCGCAGCATCGGCTTGCGATGTCGTAGTGTGCAAAGTGCCCCTTAGACCATAGCAGCAGAGTGGAGCCGGCACTGGATCGGGTGAGAATGAGTACCTACTCACTTTGTTATGCTACGTATATAAAAGTGTTTGGGATCCAATTTTTTAATTTTTTAAAAATGGAAAATCCTTTTAAAATGTGGGAGGTGATATTAAAGGGAACCTGTCACTAGATTGAGACCATCCAACCCATAAATCAACATATGGCTGTGCAATTTCAGCCAGTTATGTCTTTCTTTGAAATGCCGCCGTGTTTCAGAGATAACATAGTTTGAAAAGCTGGTTGAGGACATTAGGGAAAGAACTGACTAGTCTGATTATACTTCCGGCCGGCTTTTCCCTGCCCTACTACAATTGATTGACAGATCTCTCCCGATGTGCACAGATGACCTGTCAATCAACTGAAGCATGGCAGAGAGAAGCCATCAGGGATTACATCCAACTAGTCAGGTCTTTCCCTATTGTCCTGGACCGGCATTTCAAAGTGTTTTCTCTGATGTATTGTTGTGTTACCTGCCTGCAATCAGGCTCTCATTAATGCTGCGCTACATACACAGCATTTTTCAGAGGTGTTCTTGTGTTTGTTGTTTTAGAGCTTCTCAGTTTTATTATTATTATTATTATTATTATTTTCAAAGCCCAGCATGCTCTAGTTTGTTGATTTTTCTGGTGTCTATCTCTTAGGTTTCTCCCTAGGACTTAAAATTGACATTTTTACCTACAAGACCCCCTTGTTTCATGTGCACCAAAAAAAAAAAAACAAGATGTGCCAAATTTATCATCCAGTACAAGTAACTGATAAATTTGGTGCACCCAAAGGGCCTGATCAACGCTGGAATTCCAACACCCAGCACCCCCATTTATCAGCTGTTTGCAGCCTCAACAGCAGCCTGATCTAAACAGTGTTGGAATCAGAAAACACCGCTCTGTCACAATGTACTGCCAGGTAATGTGGATCGGACATTATTATTATTAGAGTACACACTTATCTGCAGTACCGACAGCAGCCGCTTCAAGAACTGCTTACATGCGGTGCCCCACATTGAGTCCATTAGTATTGATCACCTATCCTAAAGTATAGTTGTGGAAAAAGACTTTTAAGATTATAAACTTTGCCAATAGACAACCTGTAACCATTCTGTTATGCTTCGTTTCCAGCTGTCTTATTGACTGTGTGCTGTATGAGACGGAAGAAGAAGGCTTCTAACCCCGAGAATAATTTAAGTTACTGGAATAATGCAATTACAATGGACTATTTCAACAAGCATGCGGTGGAGTTACCACGAGAGATCCAGTCTCTGGAGACATCAGAGGTAATGCTCTGGATAGGACCGCCTTTCACAGGTTACAACTAGTGTTGAGCGAGTAGTTAACTGTTCGTATTTTCTATGCTGTTAGCGAGTACTGTCTGCTACTCGCATATTCGTTACGAGTAGCGGGCGCAATTTAAGTCAATGGGAAATATTAGCGAGTAACCCAAAAGCCGTACTATTCGTTACTGGCACGAAAAGTATAGCTTTCGGGTTACTCGCTACTTAGCGAGTATTTCCCATTGACTTCAATTGTGCCTGCTACTCGTAACGAATATGCGAGTAGCGGACAGTACTCGCTAACAGCCTAGCCAGTACGAATAGTCAACTACTCGCTCAACACTAGTTACAACATGTTTATTGCAATGGTAAATAAACACAATGTGTTGTAAAAAATAAATGACGTTTAATCAGCTGAATGCAGGGTTAAAAATAATAAACAGCAAAGCCCATACATTACTTTGATATATATATGTCCAGTCCTTATGAATGGCTAACAGTATATGCGACATAGAGGTAAGCGTGAAGATGAAAGGTTCAACCTTCTCTCCCTTCACAGCCGCCTCCATCTCAAGAAGTGTGCTCAGGATTGTGCCAGGCGTTCAAGGCTCCTTTCCTTCATATCAGCATTAAAGGGAATAAAGGCGCCACCTGCTGGAGCTGCTCGGAACTGTAAACTGACCTACTCTTATTACTTAAAGCACAACTCCATTGTTGGGGGGTTTTTTTTAGCACTGGAATGATGCTTTTAATTTAAGGTCTTTGCCCCAGTCGTCTGGCGTTTTCACCTTTTTTCAATGACGCTCCGGTTCCGCTCTCATCTTGTGACCGTAACTTCTGACTGGAAGATGAGAGACATAACAAGGCTTTCATAGACTTGTATTGAAAAGTCACCTCAGAGCACTCCATGAAACACTGGAGCAGCCGGCAGGTCGCAAACTGCCAGAGATCAACCGGAGTGACGCTGGAAACAGATGAAGATGTAGGAGGGTGAGTATAGGAAAGGGGGCAGGGGACTTAGATTAGATGCACCACTTCATCCGTGCAATAAAAAAAATACTGGAGTAGTGCTTTAATTACTTTCTTCATCAATTACCTATCACACAATTATTTATAACCCACAATACCATTTGTTATGAGAAAACCATCTAGCCATTTTTCAAATGCTGATATAGTATCTGCCATTAGTAACTCTTGTGATAGGGCGTTTCAAATTGTGACTACTCAATTGTTTTTTACATTAAAGAGAAATTTACTGTCCCAACAAAGTGAAGAATGTTTCTGAAATCTTATGTACATGTTGCTTATTTTTTTTCCAGCAATTTTAAATCCACCACAGTTATTTCTTTCAGTGTTTTTGCAGCGTTTTTCACCCACTCTAATGCATGGGGAAAAAAACACATCAAAAATGCATGCAAAAATGTGGTAAAAACAAAAGTTTTTTATGCAGCATTTTTCCTTGCAAGAAACAAATTTTTAATGCAGCAAATACATAAGGTGTGCACATACAGTGGGTAAAAAAAGTATTTAGTCAGCCACCAATTGTACAAGTTCTCCCACTTAAAAAGATGAGAGAGGCCTGTAAGGCTGCTTTCACACTTGCGTTCAGCGCAATCCGCCGCTATGGAAAATAGCGCAGTCCGTTAACGGCCTGCACTATTCTCCATAGACTTATATTGACGACGCACTGTGACGCAAGTGTCTGCATTGCATCTGCTGGCCGACGCTGAGTCGTTATTTTGACTCAGCGCCGAGTGGAGGGAATGCTACATGTAGCGTTTTTGGTGTCATTAAAACAACGCACCTTGGCGTTGTCTACTGATTGTCTATGGTGGCGGATTCCGCTGACGGACTCCATCACGTTCTACTGAGCATGCTCAGCATGTCCAGCAGAATGATCTAAATAATTTAAAATCACTCCTGGTCTCTCCCACCCCTCTCACCCCCTCGTGTGTGCAGTGTGGATGGGGTCTGTAGTGCCGGTGAGTGCGGTGATGATGGGGGCTGTATTGCCGGTGTGTGCGGTGATGATGGGGGTGGCAGTGCCTGCATGTGTGCGGTGAAGATGGGGGTGGTAGTGCCTGCGGGTATGCGATGATGATGGGGGCTGTAGTGTCGGTATGTGCGGTGATGATGGGGGCGGTAGTGCCTGCGTGTATGCGGTGATGATGGGGCGGTAGTGCCTGTGTGTGCGGTGATGATGGGGGCAGTAGTGCCTGCGTGTATGCGGTGATAATGGGGGCTGTAGTGTCGGTGTGTGCGGTGATGATGGGGGCGGTAGTTCCTGCATGTATGCGGTGATGATGGGGGCGGTAGTGCCTGTGTGTGTGGTGATGATGGGGGCAGTAGTGCCTGCGTGTGTGTGGTGATGATGGGGGTGGTAGTGCCTGTGTGCGGTGATGATGGGGGCGATAGTGCCTGCGTGTGTGTGGTGATGATGGGGGCGGTAGTGCCGCTGACGGATTCCTGCGAAATAACTCATCCGTTGGGTCCGTTAGCAACACAGAAATTGACGGATGCGTAGTTTCGACGCAGCAACGGACCTGGCGGATGAGACACAATGCAAGTGTGAAAGTACCCTAATTTACATCATAGGTAAACCATAACTATGAGAGTAAAAATGAGAAAACAAATCCAGAAAATGACCGTGTCTGATTTGGCAAGATTTTTTTTGCAAATTATGGTGGAAAATAAGTATTTGGTCAATAACAAAAGTTCATCTCAATATTTTGTTATATATCCTTTGTTGGCAATAACAGAGGTCAAACGTTTTCTGTAAGTCTTCACAAGGTTGGTACACACTGTTGGTGGTATGTTGCCCATTCTTCCATGCACATCTCCTCTAGAGCAGTGATATTATAGGCATTATACTGGGCAACACGGACTTTCAACTCCCTCCAAAGATTTTCTATGGGGTTGAGATATGGAGACTGGCTAGGCCACTCGAGGACCTTCATATGCTTTTTACAAAGCCACTCCTTCGTTGACCTGGTGGCGTGCTTGGGATCATTATCATGCTGAAAGACCCAGCCATGTTTCATCTTCAATGCTGATGGAAGGAGGTTTGCACTCAAAATCTCACAATACATGACCCCATTCATTTTTTCATGCACACGGATCACTCGTCCTGGTCCCTTTGCAGAGAAACAGCCCCAAAGCATGATATTGCCACCCCCATGCTTCACAGTAAGTATGGTGTTCTACAGTATAGGGTGCTTTACATGCTGCGACATCGCTAGCGATTGCTAGCAATGTCGAGCGCGATAGCACCCGCCCCGTAGTATGTGCGACATTTGGTGATCGCTGCCGTAGCGAACATTATCGCTACGGCAGCATCACACGCACATATCTGTGCAGCGACGTCGCTGTGACCGCCGAACAATCCCTCCCTCAAGGGGAAGGTGTGTTCGGCGTCACCGCAACGTCACTAAGCGGCCGACCAATATAAGCGGAGGGGCGGAGATGAACGTAACATCCTGTCCACCTCCTTCCTTCCGCATTGCCGGTGGACACAGGTAAGGAGATGTTCGTCGTGTCTGTGGTGTCACACATAGCGATGTGTGATGCTGCAGGAACGACGAACAACATCGTACCTGTGGCAGCAGCGATATTAAGGAAAGGAGCGACGTGTCAACGATCACCGTTTTTGACCGATTTTGCGATCGTTGATCATCGTTCCTTAGTGTCACACGCTGCAATGCCGCCACCAGTGCCGGATGTGCGTCACTATCGACTTGACCTGGACAATATATCGGTAGCAATGTCGCAGCGTGTAAAACACCCTTAAGAGTTGTGTTTCTACAAACAGTTCTACTTTGGTTTTATCAGACCACATGACATTCTCCCAATACTCTTTTGGATAATTCAAATGCTCTCTAGCAAAATTCAGATGGGCCCGGACATGTACTGGCTTAAGCAGGGGGGGGGCACATCTGGCACTGCAGGATCTGAGTCCCTGGTGGCGTTGTGTGTTACTGAGGGTAGTCTTTGTAATGGTGGTCCCAGCTTTATGCAGGTCATTCACTAGGTCCCCCCCCTTGGTTCTGGGATTTTTGCTCACCGTTCTTGTGATCATTTTGGCCACACGGGGTGAGATCTTGCATGGAGCCTTAGATCGAGGGAGATTATCAGTGGTCTTGTATGTCTTCCATTCTCTTATTATTGCTCCCACAGTTGATTTCATCACACCAAGCTGCTTGCCTATTGCAGATTCAGTTTTCTCAGCAGGGTTATAATTTTGTTTCTCTGTCCTTCGACAGCTCTTTGGTCTTCACCATAGTGGAGTTTGGAGTGTGACTGTTTGAGGTTGTAGAAAGGTGTCTTTTATACTGATAATAACGTCAAACAGGTGCCATTACTACAGGAGCCTCTTAAAGAAGAAGTTACAGGTCTGTGAGAGCCAGAAATTCTGCATGTGTTTAGATGACTAAATACTTATTTTCCACCATAATTTGCAAAAACAATCTTGTCACATCAGAAAAGGTAATTTTCTGGATTTGTTTTTTCATTTTGTCTCTTATAGTTGTGGTCTACCTATGATTTCAATTTCAGGCCTCTCTCATCTTTTTAAGTGGGAGACCTTGCACAATTGGTGGCTGACAAAATACTTTTTTCCCACTGTACCTAACATCTTATTTGCTTATGCCGCTGCTGCTTGACATTGAGTCTGACTGCTTAGCTTACATGTACGCACAAGTCTAACCAAGTCTATGATTTTATCCTCTGTTCTCCAATAACATGGAGTATAACAATATTTTTAGGAGAAGAGAAGGGAATAGATCATTTTTGTAAGCTGTTGAGGTACATTCAACTTTTCATAATGATGTCTCCATTTTCAATCCTACAGGACCATCTCTCACAACCACGTTCTCCAGCCAATGGAGATTATCGAAACAGTGGAATGGTTCTCGTCAACCCATTTTGTCAGGAAAATCTTTTTTCAGCACATGAGCAAGTTTCTGAAATATGACAGTGACTGAGAGGAGATTCATTTAATACTGTGTTTTCCATCCAGGACATAAACAGCCTTGAATGAAATGGTCGACTTGTAACCAAACAATGGAGATGTGAAAACTTTGATTTCTTGACCTACAGTAGAAAGTGGATAAAAGGTGGTTTAACGTTTAGTTGGATTTAGTTGAATTTACAACCATCCCAACCTCCCATCTCCAAAGTTCCCTAAAGTGGATCAGACACCTATATCATATAAATATGCTTTGTGTACCCCCTTTTCCTTCAATGACTATAATGTTTTCAGCTTGTTTTCCTAAGAATTGTCATCTTTTTACAATTGTGGTAAGAATTTACAGAATAATCTGTTGCTTTATAAATAAAGTTATTTATATGTAAAACTGTGGGTTTTTTGCTAATAAAATCTAAGTAGATCTTACATAGAATATGCTGTATTTCAGTTTATAATTAGTATTTATATTTTATATGCTTTTACAACCACTACTCAATAATTTATTGATTGTCAGTCATTTAAATGCCTATTTACATGGGCAGACCAAAGTAAACGACACGCACTGAGCGATCTATACTAGATCTATACTAGATCACTCAGTGCCCATAGGCTGCCATAATTCTCGGCAGCACGAGTTTACACAGATCAATTTGTCCAATAAACGAGCATTTTGCTTATTTATTGGATGATTGACAGCCTGTTGACATGGCAAGATGAATATGATCATGAAACAAGTGTTTTTATCAATGGCTGTTCACGATTATCTTGCCATGGCAGATAATTGGCGATATATGTGTCGCGGGCGGAGGAGGGGACGCCGCGCTCTCCCACTGCTCGGGTCCGGCTGCCGCGGCTGCTGCGGCCTGCCGCTGCTCGGTGGCTCGAGCGATGGGCCGGATCCCGGGGACTCGAGCGGCGCTCCTCGCCCGTGAGTGAAAAGGGGAATTGGTGTTTTGGGATAGTTTATTGTCCGTGACGCCACCCACGGTTGTGGTGATTTGTTAACACCACCGCTGCTCTGTATGGGGAGCCCGGGAGTGATGGTATGGAGCAGCCAGTTGTTGATGTGCCCTCCGTGGGTAGGGGTTGTGGTGCTCCCGGGGCCCGGTGATGGGATTGGGATGGTGGACAGGCAGGTCTGGGGCCTGTGGAGGTGCAGGGGCAGCGCTGTGCCGCACGGCACGGAGGTACTCACTCAGACAGTAAACACGACACAGTTCTCGGTAAACAAACGGCTGGTTGGACGGGTCCCTCGGACGGTTCATGGTGCTGATGTTCCCTGCAGTTAGCGGTGACGGTCTCTTCTCTGCACCTATGAAAGTCTCTTTGGTAGCGATGGGTCCCCACCGGTTACCCACTCCTCTGCTTCAAGCTGGGCCGAAGGAGCTCTACTCTTGCCCGCAGGCGCTGGCCCTGGGAAACTGGTGCCCTGGCGGTGGCGGTGTCTCCCCTTCACGGTCGGGCTGTTGCCTTCAATCGGGACTTGGTTGTTAGGAGACAGACGTCCCCTTCACTGACGGATTTGGCAAATTATGGCGACTCCTAGCCTTGCCGGGATCCGAGAGGCCCCTGTCCTGGTGCTGACTGTTCTTCGTATACTGCTCCGGTACCGCCGGGTCACCACCCGTCCGCGGTCCTTCCAGCAACCTCCGAGCAGTCCCCCTGCAGACTATCACCGCCGTCTGCTGACCTTGCTGTCACTGTCCGGGGCACACACCCGGACCAACTTCAGGCTTTACAAACTGTTTCTTTTCACTTTACTTCAGCTTCTCTCCTAAGCTCCTCTACCACTTCCATCTACTTTCACTTCCCTCACTCAACTGCCTGGTTTTCCCGCCTCCAGGGCTGTGAACTCCTCAGTGGGCGGAGCTAACCGCCTGGCCCACCCCCTGGTGTGGACATCAGCCCCTGGAGGAAGGCAACAAGGATTTTGGGTTAGCTTGATGTACCTGCAGGGAAGGTGGGGTGCGTGTGGTGTTGTGACCAGTGACCCCTGGGTTGCCCAGGGCGTCACATATGTATAGTCCCTCTATATGTGCTATATTTGGAATCAACCTGCAGCATCTCCCAATATTCTCAAGACATTTCCCTAGACATTTCCAAATATTAAGTCATAAATAGTAATGAGCAAGTGTGCTGCTCTCTGTAGGCCTCTGATGTCACTGTGGTGGTCCAAGTGGCAATATGGCCGTACTGGGCGTGAGCGACATGCTTTTGTGAGGGGGGTTATAAATATTAAAAAGGGAAGAGAAAAATAAAATAAATAAATAAGCAAATAAAGAGTTTGTGATGCCAGTTGGGATGTTCGGCTTTGGTATGGCTGGGCACTGCTGGAGGTCCGCAGGAGTTAGGTGGTGATGCACAGTGTCAGATGGTTGTCCCCTCTCCCCCCACAACTAGGGCTGTTTCCTGGGGATGTTGAGGTAAGGATAGTGCAGCAGAGAATAATTCAGCCAGAGACAGGATAGGGAGCTGTTACATTACTGAAGCTCTGCAGAACAGTCCGGAATATTCTTTACAGCCTTCACAATGATGGTGATCTGACCTGCCCCAATGAGAGTTTGGTTTCTCTGCTGTGTGGTGGTCGTGTGTTTCTCCTGCCACTACTTCCATACCTTGGAAAAGGTGTCTTGAAATCCTGGTATTTCCAAGACAAGGAAACTCTGGATCTTTAATCTCTTCCAGCGAGCAGACAACTTGAATCCTGATGGAAAACTCAATGTGTCTTCTAGAAGTTCCAGACTCAATCACGTCACTGAGCTCCTAGGCAATTTCACTGCTCCTAATGAAAAGGCTAATAGCAGTCTCTCAGGTTGCCACTGACCGTGAAAGTCCAGGTGGCCTAGGAACTGATACCCTGCGAATTTGTAGCTGGCCCCTCCGGAGGTTTCAACAGTTACCTCAGGACAGGACCATCTCCATGTTACACTCCTCTTACACGCTCACCCTGTCACCAACTTCAACTGCCATCCTCCAAATTTACCTCACACCTAAGCTCCTCTCCTTTCTCCTTCTAGGGTCCACACACAAGCTTTGTTATCAGCTCAGACAACAGCTCCAGTAAAGGAGTGTAAGCAAATGTTTGTATGTAGTGAACAACAGAGAAAACCGAATCTCATTAATGCTGCAATACATGTTATACATATTGAAATACACATGCAGCCATTCTTTGTGGCGACTCAGGCACAGGGTGCCACATTAGCACTACCATTCTCAAGTCCTCGGTACTCATAACGAACAGTTTGCCGCTCAACTTGTGTACCAAGTATAATTGAAGATTTTCTGGAAAAATGCTCACGTTGACTTCTATTATTGTCGGTACATGAGTCGAGTTCTGTCCGATCATCAAATTGTTAGTTACGAGTATATGGGGAACTTGAGCATTGTACTGGAAATTCTAACAGAAAAAAATTGAGTTCTGCCTTGACCTCCATTATACTAGATACATGAATCAAGCCCTATCTGAATGTCAAACTGTTCATTACGAGTACCGAGCACCCGATCATGGTAGTGCTAGTCCTAAAGAATTTTAGATGGGAAACAGCATTAAATCTGTATTATTTCCTTTTTAGGAAATATAACCAGTGTGAGGCATTTGTAAATAACATGGCTTTGTCAATAAAAGCTGCATCCACTGCATCTGAGATACCATATATTAAAGGAAGTAGAAAAAGAGATATCAGAACAACAGTTCCTACACTTGGAAGTATACTGGGTGCGGCGCACAGGACAAGCTTTGGGCCGCCTCCCAGGAAACCATGCAAATAGTAGGTAGATGAAGTATTCTCAGTAGGAAAACATTAACATTCTGTTTATTAAATTATTCTTTTAAAATCAAGGAAAGGTTAAAAGATAACTTCAGAAACATACTGTCTGCGTGTTTTGAACCTTTGAGGATTTTTAATGATATGATTAAGAACCTTTAAAGGTTTGAAAGATGTAGGCCATGTGTTTCTGAATTCATCTTTTAACCTTACCTTGATTTTATTTGAATCATTTATTAAAATTAAGTTTTAAAGTTTTCCTTCTTCAGATGCTGGAAATCATGGTCTTTTACTATTTAATGAGATACAATATATCAGAATACTAATCATATTAATAATAAATTTCCTACTCCAAAACCCACATTCCAGGGATCCTGTCTGCAGTGTATTGGTTACCATTTGTTACCCAAATCAGCAACTAATATTACAATTGCTAATTAATAATTTGAACACCTTGCATGCGGCACATATACACCCTGTTGAGAAGTGGACGGGCACATGAAAGTTGTGCTTTTCCCAAATGTATGGATTTCAATATGATCCAATTACTTTGGGGGTGTTAACATGTGTGCATTTGTGATGGGGTACTTAGTAAAAGGTTGACGGACACTAAAATAAAATACTAGAGTTGAGCAAAAAGATTTGCAGGACCCTGATCCAGCAGACACGTCAGTAGTCTATGGCCATTGAATCAGAGCTGAATGAATTTCTTCCTACCTGCTTGCATCCCAAGTGCCTATTCTGATTAATAGGCACAAATTGAAACCATTGTTGCTACATAACACACTCACAATGACATGCCAAGTCTACTAAAGTGAAGAGGCACCTTGGATGCTGACCGGTAGGGAAACGTTTGCATAGCTGTAGTCCAGTGGCCATGAAGTACCAACGTGACCCCTGTTTTGCAAATCTTTGTGCTGAACTCTATAAATTACTTCTGGACAAAGCTGCAGCTGTTCTGGCAGCTCCCTGCATCCCAATACTTGTCGCAGCTTCCAGCACATGTGCAATAAAGCTACCTTTTTTTCCTGAAAATAAGCCCAACCCCGAAAATAAGACCTAGCAGGAATTTTAGCTTTTTTTTTTGCAAATGCCTTAAATATAAGCCCTACCCCCAAAATAAGCCCTTGTTGCAGTTCAATAATAATGTGTCTATGCAGCTAAAAATGTTAAAGGGAAGGTGTCGTAAAAAAAAATTCAATAACTGGAAAAATGTAAAGTATTAATGTTTTAATGTTTCATTCAAATATTATTATTTGTTTTTAATTGAGCAAAATATAAAAAAGAAATTAAAAAGTTTGATATTTTCCCCTCTTAAACACTAGGGGGAGCAGCTGCTGAAATCCTACTGTAGAAGTAGCTCACATTACAACTGCAGTAAAAGTGGATGGAATCTGCTCTCCTGTGTGTGATGTCACCTCCCCCTCCCAATCTGGGTGTTTCCAAAAAGATAAGGGAAGATGAAGTTTAGGATCACAGTGCGGAGCCATGTTGTTGGTGACCACAAAGTGATCCTAATGTCTAAAGTGTCACCGAGGACAGCTGCATAGTGCTCCCCACATAGCGCTCTGCACGCCCCATACCAGTAATGGTCTGCTGCACGCACACTCACCCGCAAGCTCTTCCAAATGTACGCTCACAATGCTCTTCCGCACACCCGCACACCCGCCCACAATGCTCTGCCGCACACTCGCCCACAAATGCTCTGCCACATGCATGCACATCCACCCACAATGCTCTTCCGCATGCACCCAATGCTCTGCCACACGCACGCACTGTTCTGTCACAAGCACGCACTGCTCTACCACCTGCACTCTCGCAATGCTCTACCACACACATGCCCACAATGCTATGCTGCACTCACACCCGCCTGCAATGCTCTGCCGAACACCCGCCTGCCCACTATGCTCTGCCACACACACCCTCTCAATGCTCTGCCACATGCACGCTCTCTGTATTCTGCACCCTGCTGTATACCACGCTCTGCTGTATTCCGTTCTCCTCCATATACTGCGCTCTGCTGTATTCCATAGGAGCGGCGGCCCAAGGTGAGCACACAAGAGTGGGGGTAGTGGCGGGGGGGGAAGAGTGACAGGGGGGAGAGAGCGGAGGTGGGGGAGAGAGAGCGGGGGGAGGGGTGGTGGTGAGGAGAGCTGCGGGGGGGAGGGGCGGTGGTGGGATGGGGGAGGGTAACGGCTGCGGCTGGCGCTGGTACTCACACAACCCAAACGGATGACAGGGGGAAAGTGCAGCACACAGCAGACGCTGTGATCTCCACAAAGATGGGGGTGATCTTCTCCCTTTGCTGTGATCTTGGCAGCCCAGGGTGTGTCAGATCACAGCAGAAGCTGTCTCTGTGTTAAGTATAGGGGTCGGAGCCCAGCACCTGTCTTCTATGCACAGGGCGCTGCTATATTTTAGGTGAATAACTGTAGTTACTCAGTAAATCCAAGTTGGCAGCCCCCATTGTTTCAGTAAAACTAGAATTAAATAAAAACTAAATAAACAGTGAATTTAATTTTGTATTAAATAACTTGATTCCATAATCACTATTAATAATTCAAAAATAAAAAAAACGCAACACCTTACCTTTAACGCATAAAGCAGGACACTCCATCAAAAAAGCAGACACCTCCAAAACAGAGAAAACAGCAAAAAAAGGAAAATAGACAGACTCCACAATCGTACTCACCAGACCCAGAAAAGCTACAGCTGGCAAATGCCGACGGCTCTCCGACAGAGATCTGCTTCTGTGCCGCCCCCGTGCCAGCAGCCAGCGCTGCTCGGATCCGGGGCGTACGGTACGGCTCGAGGGGTTCCCCGGACCCGGGGGTCTCGCGGTCACTCCGAATAAAAGGGGGACATATTTGCACGGGGTTGAATGTAGAATGTCTGTGACGCCACCGACGGTGTGTGGTTAGGTGGGACACCACCGCTGCTGTTGTGGGATACCCGGGGGAGATGTAATGGCAGCTGGATGTTAACCCCTCCGTGGGTAGGGATGGTTGTCCCGGGGCCCAGTGCCTCTGTGCAGGGTATGGCGACGGCAGGGGCCCGCACGCCCAGATGGACCAGGGGATAGTTGGTTACTCACTATTGAATGAATAAAATGGGTCTTTTGGTAAACAAAGGTGCTGGTGGCCGGCGGCCGGTTGTACTCCGGTCCCCCACCCGGGCTGGTGGTCGCTGTCCTTTCCTCTGCACTGTGTTTGTGTATTGTGGGCTGCCTGGTTTGGAACTCAGGAGTCCGCTCCCGGCTTGCTGTGTGCCTAAGGAGTCGTGCCCGCAGACGCTAACCCGTGGGATCTATGGGTCCTGGCGGTTGCCCTATCCCTATCTGTGGGTGGTTGTCTTCTTTTGGGACTTTGGTTGGGACAGGACCTATAATCCTGCCCTCAATCGGTTAATTAGCTAGGCCGCTGGTTTCGGTCCTGGCTTCAGGGTCAGAATACCCCCTTTGTGCACGGTTTCCGGTCGGGGTCTCCGGTGTCGGTACCGGTGGGCTCCAACCCTTCTCCGGTTCACCTTGGATCTGCCGAGCCATCTTCCCATCTTCTGGTGATGGAGACTACCGTCTGCCACTTAGCCAAGGTACCAGGGCTCTGACCCTGGCACCGTTCAACTTGAACTTCCTCTGCTGGAGCCACACCTAGCTCCAGCCCACACTCCTCTCCACTTGAACTCAAGCTTAACTCCACTGTTTTCCTGCCCTGGGCTGTCTAGACCCCTAGGTAAGCATTTCCTAACCGCCTGGTCCCGCCCACTGGTGTGCCTCTCCTGCCCTAAGGGAGGGGTGACAAGGGTTTCAGGTCAGCTGTGTGTTACCTAGCACTAGAAGTCCCAAAGAGGGGTCATTTAACATTTCTACCTTTGGAACCCAGAGACGGGTCGAATGACCTGAAGGATTTTAGCTAACATTCTATAACCACTGTCTTTTGTTCTTTAATTAAGGCCATTACTGTCACACCACAGGAGGTTGTTGTTTTCCATTGAGTTTAGCCATTTAGTTTTTAGTTCATTAGCTCACTTTGGACTAAGGGTCATTTGACCCTCTTTCTGGACTTCAGGGGGGAGCTCGAAATTTCTGGGACTTCTAGTGCTAGGTGAGGGAAGGTGTTATGCGGGGGCCTATGTGTGACTACCTGGTTTTGCCAGGGTGTCACACTTCCCTGTTAGATATGCTAAAAAACACACATAGGGTCCAGGATCTCTCCGCTCTCACACTTCCAATCACAGTGACATCACACATCACACACACACACACACACACATACACATCTGATCGCAGTAAGGTTACACGCACAACCGGAGATACCGTACTCCTCCAACCGGCAGGGGGACATGGGATGCTGTGGAATGCAAGGACCTGCAGTGGAACAAATTGAGGACCTGCAGTGGAACGCATCTAGGTGCAGGTCTTTGATACGTTCCACTGCAGGTCCTCGCATTCCACAGCATCCCAGGTCCCCCTACCAACTGGAAGAAGAACTGTATCACCGGTTGTGTGTGTGTGTGTGTGTGTGTGTGATGTGTGTGTGATGTGTGTGATGTGTGATCTTACCGCGATCGGATGTGTGTGTGTGTGTGAGAGTGGAGAAATGTATTCCGCTGTGGAACACACAAAGACCTGCTGTGAGCGCCACTGTTTATCGCAGGAGGACCTGGGAGCGATGCACATACAGTCAGGGCCAGAAATATTTGGACAGTGACACAAGTTTTGTTATTTTAGCTGTTTACAAAAACATGTTCAGAAATACAATTATATATATAATATGGGCTGAAAGTGCACACTCCCAGCTGCAATATGAGAGTTTTCACATCCAAATCGGAGAAAGGGTTTAGGAATCATAGCTCTGTAATGCATAGCCTCCTCTTTTTCAAGGGACCAAAAGTAATTGGACAAGGGACTCTAAGGGCTGCAATTAACTCTGAAGGCGTCTCCCTCGTTAACCTGTAATCAATGAAGTAGTTAAAAGGTCTGGGGTTGATTACAGGTGTGTGGTTTTGCATTTGGAAGCTGTTGCTGTGACCAGACAACATGCGGTCTAAGGAACTCTCAATTGAGGTGAAGCAGAACATCCTGAGGCTGAAAAAAAAGAAAAAATCCATCAGAGAGATAGCAGACATGCTTGGAGTAGCAAAATCAACAGTCGGGTACATTCTGAGAAAAAAGGAATTGACTGGTGAGCTTGGGAACTCAAAAAGGCCTGGGCGTCCACGGATGACAACAGTGGTGGATGATCGCCGCATACTTTCTTTGGTGAAGAAGAACCCGTTCACAACATCAACTGAAGTCCAGAACACTCTCAGTGAAGTAGGTGTATCTGTCTCTAAGTCAACAATAAAGAGAAGACTCCATGAAAGTAAATACAAAGTGTGACGGGGTGTACAGCAGAGCAAGGAGAGACAACAGGCCGAGGAACGATCCAACAGGTTTATTCACAAGAACACTGGAACAGCACACGATAAGTCCACGTAAAACAGATTCGGGGGCCCTTCCCGACAATCCTCGGACCGGATTACAAAGCAATCGTCCTTACAGTAGTCCAAAGAGTTCCACACAATCCCACGGGCCGCCACACAGGCCTAGCTCCGTCCGTGTCCACAGCCACACAGGCTGGAGCTCCTGCTCCCTTCAAGTTTCAGCTCACTCTGAAGTTACAAAAAGGGAAATGCATTGTCTGTGCTCCTTGACCAGCCCACCATGTTCAGGGGGTGGGGGTCACACATCCTATCATCAATGGTTTGGTCCATCACAGGGCTCCAATATGTCTGCCAGCCACAGTAGATGAAGGGATCCCCTGCTGTGCAGAACAATGACTATTCCTTCACTGGCTAATTCAATTACAGATTAGATACACAACTCTGGAAAGAAGAGGACAGGCTATTTACATAATCACATTAGATGCCAAGACTACAATTGTATGAGAGAGACACATTGAGATCAGTAGCTCCCCCAAGGAAATACATGAATTACAACTAATACAACCAGGGAAATATGCATATCATGACATAGTATCACAGCATATACAGTGAGAGGGTAAATTACATCTTCACAATCCCTCCCCCTCCCAACTTGTGTACGTACTAGGGACCTCTACAGGTCACTGGTTAAGTACACACAGGCAGAGCGTTACTTACATGTGGCTTCATGCAGCCACGAATTGGCATCGTAGCTCTCCCACATCATTGCCCAGGAGAACAGCTGCAGGCAGACCACCCATCACCCCAACCACACATCGCTTGACCCCAAAACCAAAGTTCAGATCCACAGTGGCTGTGGGAATAGTCCTCCATTGTCCACCAGCCAGTTCAATAACAATCCCAGGTCCTCTATGGATTGCCTCAGGCCGAACCACTCGGGGATCAGCCAGTGTGAGGAAAGCACCCGAGTCACAAAATCCAACAAGTCTCTGTCCATCCAGCACAACCTCCTGCAAGTGCTTACCTCGATGAGCAGAAGTCGTCATAACTGCGGGTCGCACCCCGTAAACTCCTGGTGGTGCAACATGGGGGGCTGAGTCACTAGGCCAGTCCTCACATAACGGTGCCACATCTTCCTCCATGGCACTGGGCTGTAAATAATTAACAATCCGATTGGGTGCAGGATCAGTCCTCATTTGAACAGCTGGGCAGGAGACTTGCCGATGCCCTGGCTGTCCACATTGATAGCATCTGAGCTGGGTCTCCCTCCATCCAAGGCGTCCTCTTGGGTAAGGGGTAGGGGAACTTGGAGGCCGGCTCCCACTTGAAGGTGCTGTAGGGGTTTGAGGATGATTCCTCCATGGCCTGGCTGGGCATGAGGCCTGCAAATGCCCGGGATGCCTACAAACATAACACCTGCGCTCTGTTACTTCCTCTCCCCGGCGTATTCCAGAAAGTGCAGTAGAAGCAACTGGAGGCACATTAACACGGGTATCAACATGTGGTGGCTTAGAGGAACGGGGAACAATGGGGACAGAATAACTGGGGGCATCCGGTGTTGTGGAGCTGTTAGGCGTCTCTCCATCCTCCAACAGAATCCTCCACTGAGGCTTGATGGTGAGAGCCTCATCAGCGAGAGCAGCAGCTTCCTCCACTGTCGCTGGTTTTCTCTCACGCACCCATTCCCGGATCTCAGCGGGGCACTGGGCAAAGAATTGTTCTTTTAGGATGACCTGCAGGAAGGTCTCCCAAGATAAGGCCTCCTCTGCCTCCAGCCAGCGATTACATATTTGTTTGAGTCTATGAGCATATATCTTAAAAGACACTTCCCCATCACAGGCTAAAGCACGGAACTGAGTCCTGTAAGTGTCTGGGGTCACAGCATAATGTTTTAGAATAGTCTGTTTAATCTCCGCATACTCACAGTTCCACCGAGGGTCCATAGCTCTATAGGCTTCAGCAGCTCCCCCCTCTAGGAGCCCAACCAGATGCCGGACGCGCTCCCTTTCTGGGACTTCCATTAATCGACACTGATGCTCAAAGTCCTGGAAGAAGCCCTCAATGTCACCAGCAGCCTCATTAAACTGCTTGAAGTCTTTGCGGGACACTCTGGGAAGTTCCCTCATGATGGGTGCTGGGGTTACAGTCTGTCTGGAACCTCTTGCGGCTTCCACAGCGAGCTGCTTATCCAGCAATGCCATCTCCTCCATCCTGCGCTCCTTCTCTTCAGCTCCACGCATGGCCTCCCTCTTATCTTCTATGGTGGCCTCATCTCCAAGCAGTGCCATCTTTTCCTTGTACCACACAATCCATTGACTTTTTTGGGTATTTACCTCCAGCTCCCGTCTTTCCTCCCTTTGCTGTGAGGATCCTTCCTCCACGTCATTTTGCGAGCAGACTCCTTCTAGCGCCTCAATCAGCTGCTCCTTGGAGAGTCCTTTGAAACGAACTCCTACTTCACGGGCCTTTGATTGCAGGCTCCCCAAAGTCCAGGTCTTGTACTCTGCAGTGCTGGTTCCTGATGTTGAGCCATTGTCCTCCATTCCTTCTGCTCTGATCCCAGCGCTGCCAACCAGTTTGTGACGGGGTGTACAGCAGAGCAAGGAGAGACAACAGGCCGAGGAACGATCCAACAGGTTTATTCACAAGAACACTGGAACAGCACACGATAAGTCCACGTAAAACAGATTCGGGGGCCCTTCCCGACAATCCTCGGACCGGATTACAAAGCAATCGTCCTTACAGTAGTCCAAAGAGTTCCACACAATCCCACGGGCCGCCACACAGGCCTAGCTCCGTCCGTGTCCACAGCCACACAGGCTGGAGCTCCTGCTCCCTTCAAGTTTCAGCTCACTCTGAAGTTACAAAAAGGGAAATGCATTGTCTGTGCTCCTTGACCAGCCCACCATGTTCAGGGGGTGGGGGTCACACATCCTATCATCAATGGTTTGGTCCATCACAGGGCTCCGATATGTCTGCCAGCCACAGTAGATGAAGGGATCCCCTGCTGTGCAGAACAATGACTATTCCTTCACTGGCTAATTCAATTACAGATTAGATACACAACTCTGGAAAGAAGAGGACAGGCTATTTACATAATCACATTAGATGCCAAGACTACAATTGTATGAGAGAGACACATTGAGATCAGTAGCTCCCCCAAGGAAATACATGAATTACAACTAATACAACCAGGGAAATATGCATATCATGACATAGTATCACAGCATATACAGTGAGAGGGTAAATTACATCTTCACACAAAGGGTTCACATCTAGATGCAAACCATTCATCAATTCCAAAAATAGACAGGCCAGAGTCAAATTTGCTGAAAAACACCTCATGAAGCCAGCTCAGTTCTGGAAAAGTATTCTATGGAGAGATGAGACAAAGATCAACCTGTACCAGAATGATGGGAAGAAAAAAGTTTGGAGAAGAAAGGGAACGGCACATGATCCAAGGCACACCACATCCTCTGTAAAACATGGTGGAGGCAACGTGATGGCATGAGCATGCATGGCTTTCAATGGCACTGGGTCACTTGTGTTTATTGATGACATAACAGCAGACAAGAGTAGCCGGATGAATTGTGAAGTGTACAGGGATATACTTTCAGCCCAGATTCAGCCAAATGCCGCAAAGTTGGTCGGACGGCGCTTCATAGTACAGATGGACAATGACCCCAAGCATACAGCCAAAGCTACCCAGGAGTTCATGAGTGCAAAAAAGTGGAACATTCTGCAATGGCCAAGTCAATCACCAGATCTTAACCCAATTGAGCATGCATTTCACTTGCTCAAATCCAGACTTAAGACGGAAAGACCCACAAACAAGCAAGACCTGAAGGCTGCGGCTGTAAAGGCCTGGCAAAGCATTAAGAAGGAGGAAACCCAGCATTTGGTGATGTCCATGGGTTCCAGACTTAAGGCAGTGATTGCCTCCAAAGGATTCGCAACAAAATATTGAAAATAAAAATATTTTGTTTGGTTTATTTGTCCAATTACTTTTGACCTCCTAAAATGTGCAGTGTTTGTAAAGAAATGTGTACAATTCCTACAATTTCTATCAGATATTTTTGTTCAAACCTTCAAATTAAACGTTACAATCTGCACTTGAATTCTGTTGTAGAGGTTTCATTTCAAATCCAATGTGGTGGCATGCAGAGCCCAACTCGCGAAAATTGTGTCACTGTCCAAATATTTCTGGACCTAACTGTATCTGGGGTCTGGAAAGGGCAATTTCTCCTGGGATGTGTCTGCCTTTTTTGGTGGGTAAACTTAGCCCCACCTCGAAAATGAGTCCTAGCACATTTTACAGGGCAAAAAAATAATATAAGACAGTGCCTTATTTTCGGGGAAACATGGTAGTAATAAATAATTTATTAAAATTAATAAATTATTTTTATTGACATTTGGAATATTGATCCCCCTTATCCCACTACAACATTGCCATTGGAGATGCAAAGCACTATTGCCAATCTAATTTCCTAGAGCATTTCCCCTGTTTGGATCCCCACTAGAGGATTTTCCAGCAGCACATTGGAGTTGCAGCACTCCGTTCAGCCAGTTTCCTGGAATGGCTTTTTGATTCGCCTGTATATACTACTCTCAGGTGAGTGCAAAATTCTTCACTCACCACTACAAGTTTGCTAACTGCCTACTGCGCTCAGTGCTGGATTGTCTTTTTTACTGTTTCACAGTAAACAACAAATGTTATAACAACAAATTACAGTAGGCAGAAACACGGCATAAAAATGTTGGCACAGCCCACAGTATAGTTGTTTGATGTTTATTTTCCAAATCAAAACATTAAGACAGGTATGCAAAAAGTAAAACGTGTATAATGTTTTACATTTTTATATAAAAAAGCAAACACCGTTATTTCGACTAATGTGACGCCCTGGACTAGTCAGGTCATCACAGGGTTCTACACAATCTTTCTCTCCCAGTGCAGGGCTCAACCCTCACATGGTTCTGGGTCCCCATCTTGCAGTACTGCCTCCACCAGCATTCACAAATCCTAGTTACGCCACAAACAACACCTGTCAGGCACAGCAGTGGGCTGCTTAAGCTGGAATAGGGCCGCCTAGGGGTCAGGCAGGGAGGTGGGAGGTGATAAGTCAGTTCAGTGGTAGCCCTCGAGGAGTGAGGAGCTCGAGGAAGCTGGGAGTTGGAGCTCCCAGGGGAAAGGAAACTAGGTCGCAGACAATGGTCTGGGCCCGGAGGAGTCGGAGACCCGGTCGCAGGAGATTGTGACTGGGTGCTGGGCTAATCTCGGAGGATAGCCAGCAGCCACAGTTCAACAGCCGGGCTGGGACTGAAGGCACGTCGGGCTTCACAGACCCTAGGTCTGGGAGAAGCTTCAAGCAACCCGGCAATTAACCTGCGGAGGACAGGGCCTCTATGGACTGTTCCCACCAGCTCAGAGAATGGGGGCACTAGCGCAACGAGGGGGATAAGACTTACCAAAAAAAGCAGCCCACTAAAATCCCAAGCGTGAGCTCCTGAGAGCAAGCTCCTTTTTCTAGTGTACCTCCCCGCAACCTCGGCTGCGACCGCCGAGCCGCTCGGATCCGTGCTCGTTCTGCGGTCGGTGGCTCGAGCCTCTCACGGACCCGGGGGTCACATTGCTCTGTAAGGGAGGCTGGCACTACATGCGGGGGATGCAGGGATTTCGGGTGTCGGGGTGATTGCTCGTGACGCCACCCATGGGTCGTGGTGATGGTGGACACCACCGCTGCGGTAGAGGTGAGGGACTCCCGGGAGCGGTGTCAGGGCGCAGCTTTGGTGTTAACCCCTCCGTGGGTAGGGGCGGTGTGTCCCGGGGCCCGGTTCCGAGGAGCTGGTGCAGGGCGCAGTGCTGCGGTGCGGCGCGGTGCCGGATGGCACTGTTGTACTCACAATTAAGTCACACAGAGTCACTGGTAAACCAAACGTGGTGATAGACGGGAGGCCCGCAGCCGGCTGCAGTCCACTAGACGGGTTGGCAGAGTCCACCTTTCTCCTGCACCTAAGTGTAAATGGATCACGGTGTCTAAGCACGGGTGGTCCGCTCCCCGGCGGGTGTGTCGAAGGAGGTCCTTTGCCCGCAGGCGCTGGCCGTTGGATCTCTGGTCTCTGGCGGAAGCTAATATCCAGTCGGTTGGGCTGTTGCCTTCAATCGGGACTTTGGTGGGAAAGAACCCCGGGAGGTCCAGATCCTCAATCAGTGAATTTGCCTATGGTGGTGGCCTACGGCCTAGTCAGAGTCTGAGTACCCGTCCTGGTGCTCCGGTATACTGTTGGCTCCCTGTTCGGTTGCGGCAGGCTCCAACCCTGTCCCGGTCCCTACGGTTCCACCGGTCGTGTTCCTGGTCTCCTGCAGGCGGCCCCTGCCGTCTGCCTGCCTGACTGTTTGGGGGTCCTAGGCTCCAACCCAGGCCCCGTGCAGAACTGCACTTCATTCCACTACTCCTGAACTGTACTCTCTGTGTGTCTTTCCTGAACTGCTCACTGTTTTCCTGCCTCAGGCCAGCAGACTCCTCGGTGAGCGTGTCTTTCCACCTGACTCCGCCCACCTGGTGTGCCTGTCCAACACTGAGGGAGGCAATCAGGTCTTTGTGGTTGACGGGTGTTACCTGACTAGTGTGGGGGGGGGTGTAGTGACCTGTGACCCCTGGGGTGTCCAGGGCGTCACATTCTCCCTTGGTTTAATGCAGACCGTCCGCGGGCTGCCCGTCCACACCGGTTTATTTTTGTTGTAACTGGAAAAGATAAAAACATGTAAACATTCAAAGGCATTTTTATTTCTTCCCTTACGGGAGGCACATCACTTGAAACGGGAAAACATTTTTAATAACAAACGGGACGGGTCCATGTCCTTCCGCTTCCCCACCCAAGCAACCTAGACCTTGATGCTGCCCCTAAGAAACAGGCAGCACCCCTCTTCCCTAGTCCGGAAAACCGGAACTGGCCCAGGCCACCCAAGCAGAAACGGGTACCGTGCCTTGCACCCGGTCAGTCTTGCAGTCCCCCACTTCCGAGGGGACCCCTGCCCCAGAAGATGGTCACCGGTTCAGGTGGTGACCGGACCCCAGCCTACTCTGCTGCGGGTCCTTCCTCCAACCAGCCTCTCCGGAGACTGGCAGTGCGGGAAGGGCATGGCAGGGGCAGGAAGGGACAATATTTACAGACCCAATAGTTTTTGGGTTGGCCTGCTAGTTCTCGGCCTTGTTCATGGCAGTCGCTCATGTTAAACAGGGGCAAGGTGACAAAGGTGACAGCACAAGTCCCAACGGGGACGGGCACTTCATAGCCAACGGGCTACCACAAACACTGTAGGTCCCAACGAGGACTTTAACTGTGCAAATTAGGTGAAAGTCTCAGGTGATTAGTGCTCATTCATTCAGATATTTACACCATCAATACATCGCACCCCTAAATAGCAGTTTCCCTGTACCTAAGTGGGGGCCTTCCTAGCTTATGGCGTGTGGACCATCTGGGACCAGTGTCGTCAGTGGGAGGTAGTGGGACTGAGGGGACAACAGGTCCCTCTCCCCTGGTGTCAGGTGTGGCAGGTAGAGACCTAGGGGGACGCGGTGCAGATGCATCCCTAGGCATTAGTTCCGGTGGCTCGCTGGCGGGCGTCTCCGTCTCTCTTTCTTCCACGGGTTGTGGGAACGTTAACACGGGAACAATCACCACGCCATTCTGCATGGGCCAGTCTGCCGGGAAGTCGCCCATTACGGTATGGATCACTTCTTTCTTTCTCTCCACGCTCGGCACGGGAGCCAGGGTCTCATCTACCAGCCTCAGGGGATCCGGGCATCTCTTCAGGTGGTCCCTGGAAACAGTAGCCGTGGTCTTCCCCTGGTCGCGACTAACCAGATACATCTTTTCATTCTCCCACCCAGTGGGTTGCACAACATATGGGGTCCTTTCCCACTGGTCGTCGAGTTTATGTGTCCTTCTCTTGTGCTTCAGCACCACCTCCCCGGGTAGGAAGGGGGCAGCAGGGGCCCGCCAATTAAACCGCTGCTCCTGCTTCTCTCGGTTCTGGCGCAGGTTTCTTTCCACATATTCTTGGATCTGTCGGTACTGCGTTTGGCGTCCCAGTGGCGAGTGGGAGAGAGGGCGTCTGGCGCCTCAATGTCCATTTCCAGGCCTACAGGCAGCCGTCCCGGCCGGGCTCTCATTAGGTACGCAGGTGTGCACTTGGTGGAGCTGCAGGGGATGTTATTGTACATGTCCACCAGGTCGGGCAGCCTCTCGGGCCACAGGTTTCTTTATTCCAACGGGAGGGTCTTGAGGAGGTTTAGGATCAAGTGGTTCATTTTCTCACACATCCCATTAGTCTGGGCATGGTACGGCGTGGTCCGGATCTTCTTACACCCATACAAATGGCAGAACTCCTGGAACACTTCGGCCTCAAAGGCCGGGCCCTGGTCGGTGAGCACCCTTTCAGGGTAGCCATGCTGTCGGCAGAAGTAGGCCTGGAAGGCTTTAGCCGCTGTGCGGCCCGTCAGATCTTTAACCGGGACAACCACCATGAACCTGGAGTAATGGTCCACAATAGTCAAGGCATAGGTGTAGCCGCTTCGGCTGGGCGTGAGCTTGACATAATCCAGGGCAACCAACTCCAACGGCTGGTGAGTGACAATCGGCTGAAGGGGGGCCTTCTGGCTGCCCTCGTCCCGTCTCCTCAAGGTGCAGGAGCCACACTCCCGACACCAGGCCTCCAATGGACTCCCGCATTCCTCTCCAATAGAACTGCTCTCAACAGCATCTCCAGCTTCTTCCATCCGAAGTGCCCTGCCCCGTCATGGTAGGCCTTCAGGACCATGGGCACACTAGCCTGGGGGACCACCACTTGGCGAACCTTCTCATGAGTCTTCGGATTGATCATTTCCCTGCACAGCTTTCCTTGGTACAGGTGCAGCCGGTCCTTCTCCTTCCACAACCGTTAGGCCTCCGAGGGAGCTGCGGGATCCATCCTGGCGGCGCCCTAAGCGATCATGGTTTTAACCAATTGGACGGCGGATTCCTGATCCTGAACTTCCTGCCACCCCTGCCCAGGCAGTGGGTCAAAATTCACCTGCTGTTGGTTAACACAGGGCTTCTCCTCTCGGGGCTGGTGGAATGCGGGCAGCTCAATCTCTTTAAGGTCGTCGTTCTCCATCCCGTCATCAGTCAAGTGCGGCATTCAGGACAGTGCGTCAGCATTGGTGTTCTTGCGGCCGGCCCGGTACTTCATAGTAAAATTGTGTGGTGGCCCTTGAAGAAGGATCACGAAACGCGCATCGGGCTCTGACCAGTGACTTCCTGATCCTGTCTGGTTATCGGGAGGGCGACCCCACTTAACCCTGTGTGTCCTGCGTGTCCTTAAGGTAAATACACTTGAAATTTGGTTAACATACTGTACGGGACGCAGACTGATGATGATGCGGGTGATTAGCCCCCCCCTTTTTCTAGTGGGATATTATTGGAATCTGGCCTGTGGGAGGTGGACTTATGAATGTGTTTGCACTATCTGCATTCTGGTGTCTTTCTGCCCCCCAGACCTCCTTGACTATTAATACGTGTAGTCACTTGGTCTCCACCTTTTTGAGATTTACTACCTCCTTGTTACTTGCCTCTTTGTTATTGTGTATCAACACGGAATTTTTTCTCTTTAATTGTATGTCTTTTATATATATTTAATAAATTAGTGGATTTTATACTCCATTGTGTGGTTTCACATTTGTTTGTATTAATGTAGGAGTTGACCTGTAATTATTTCCAACTATGGGGGAATATATGTGCATTAGCACTTTACGTTGGTTTATAATATGATCTCCCCCATTGTTTCCATGAATATTGTATTCATTGATAGTAAAATCGTAGTTGGATAGTCGAGCCACCCACTGTTGCTCCAGGGTGCCCAGCTTGGCCGTGTCCAAATGTGTCAACAGGTTATTGTCTGTGTAGGCGGTGAACTTGGCCGCGGCAAGTGCCTGAATCTTTCAGTTATAGCCCATACAAGGGCCAGGAACTCGAGCTTGAAGGAACTGTAGTTTTCGGGGTTCCTTTCCATCGGCCGGAGTTTCCTGCTTGCATAGGTGATCACCTTTTCCTTCCCATCTTGCACCTGGGACAAGACTGCCCCCAGGCCCACATTGCTGGCGTCGGTATAGAGAACGAATGGAAGCCCGTAGTCCTGGTAGGCCAGGATCTCTTCGTCCGTCAGGGCCGACTTCAGCTGGCGGAAGGACTCCTCATGGCTCTCATTCCAGATGAACGGTGGGCTGGAAACTTTCCCATTCTTTTTACTCTCCCACGAGGAGATCTTGCATGGGTGCGGCCATCTTCGTGTACCCCTTGATGAAACGACAGTAGTAGCCCACCAGGTCCAGAAACTGCCTGACCTCTCTCACTGTGGTCGGTCGTGGCCAATCCTGAATGTCAGTGACCTTCTCCGGGTCTGGGGCCACCCCTTCGGCACTTACCACGTGCCCGAGGTACTGCACCTTGGATTTCAGCAGGTGGCATTTGGAAGCCTTCAACTTCATCCCGTACTTGGAAAGGGCTGCAAACACCTCAGCCAGGTACTCCAGGTGGGCTTCATACGTCTTGGAATACACGATCACATCATCCAGATATAAGAGGACAGTCTCAAAGTTGAGGTGCCCCAAGCAGCATTCCATGAGCCGCTGGAAGGTCCCCGGGGCATTGCACAGCCCGAATGGCATACTGTTGAACTCGCAGAGCCCCATGGGGGTAGCAAAGGCGGTCTTCTCGCGGTCTTCTGGGGCAACCGCCACCTGCCAGTATCCGCTGGTAAGGTGAAGAGAAGAGAAATAATTAGCAGTTTTTAACGCAGCCAGGGATTCTTCGATGCGGGTAGGCATCTTTATGCGTTATCTGATTGATTTTCCGGTAGTCCACGCACATCATCATGGTGCCGTCTTTCTTCTTTACCAGCACCAACGTGGCTGCCCAGGTACTACAACTATCCTGAATGACCCCCGCCTCTTTCATGTTCCTCAACATGTCTTTGGCGCATTGGTAGTGTGCGGGTGGTATTGGCCTATACCTCTCCTTAATAGGTGCATGGGTGCCAGTGGGGATGTGGTGTTGGACCCCCTTAATCCTCCTAATCTAGTGGGTGTTTGCTGAAGACCTGCCCATATTCCTGGACTACCCTGTATACCCCTTCTTTATGATGTGCCGGGGTAGACTCAGTGCCGACATGTAACTCTTGGCACCACCCCTGCGAGGGTGGAGTTGGGGTGTCACTACTCAGGTCTGGTGTGGGTGTAGTGGAGGTGGCCTCGTTGATAGTGTGGGGGTCAACGGTGAGCAGCTTAGCTATGGTGGCATAGCGGGGGAGCCTAACCTCTTCCTCCCCGCAGTTCAGCACTCTCACAGGCGCCCTCCCCTTTTTGACGTCAATCACCCCTCTGGCCACCATCACCGTGGGCCAGTGCTCTGAGGGCGAGGGCTCCACCAAAGCCGGGTAATCCCGTCCCTGGGGGCCTACCGCTGCCCTGCCCCAAATCATCATCTCCCTCCTTGGCGGGATCAACAACGAGGCTGCATCCATCACTCGCACTCCACCAATTTCTCCACCTGTCAGATTCACCTGCTGGCGATGCAGGAGGGCCCGGATCTCACGCTGCAAGGCCCTCTGCCGCCCTCCTCCTGCAGTGGAGGACAGTTGTTGCAGCAAATTCAACACCTCACCCATACAGTGCTCGATCACATTGGTCCCTAGGACTACCTTCGAGTTACGGTCACTGGACTCATTCAGCACCACAATCATCCCTTGGCGCTTCAGCTGGGTCCGCCCCACTGTCAGGGTTACTTCCCTCAGCCCCACTTGGGTCATAGGGAGTCCATTGGCCGCAATAACAGTCATGCTGTCATCGGGAGGGGCAAGTTCACTATCGGCCCAGTATCACAGGTATAATGAATAAGGCATAGTGGTTACCTGGGATCCAGTGTCCAACAGGGCCGTGATCGGGATGCCGTCCACCGGCAAGGGGATGATGGGGCGGCCTCCTAAGAACCGGTCCCTCCAGTCGGCTGGGACACGGGGATCTACTCCTGAAGATTGGCCCTTGGCCTCAGGGGTTGCTCGTTTAACGGACATCGCTTGGAGTAATGGCCAGACTGGTTGCACCTGTAGCACACGGGTGGCCCATACCGCGGTTCAGGGTTCCTCCGTCGCTGCATCCACGGGACGTCCACCGGGCTGTCGGCGAGCTGAATCTTCTCCTGGGGCTTGCCTCTTGTCGGGAGCTGGAGCGCAGCAAGGACTCGGGTAAGGTCTTAATTCATCCGTTGAACCTGCGAGGTCAGCGCTTCTAGGGTCAAAACGGGCATGGCAGGTGCCGGCAGCGCCAAGGGAGGGGGCGCCACTGAGACGGGAGTGGTTTCAGGGGGCCGGGTCAGGAGCATTACCAGTTGGCGGATGTAGGGCCTTGATGGCCCGTTCTTTTAATACTGTAAAGTCCAGGTCGGCGTGCTTCATAGTCCACAACCGTAGCTGTTTGCGATCCTCAGCGGACCCCAGCACCTGTAGGAATTGCTCCACCAACATTTTATTGCTGTCGGCCTCACTGATGGTGTCCACCCGCTTCAGGGTCCAGAGGGCCGTTTGCAAGTGCAGGGTCTAGTCTCTGACACTGTCTGCGGGCCACTGCCGGCACTGGTAAAACTGCATCCGCAACTCAGCCTCGGTTCGGGTCTCGAAGGCGGTCTGGAGTTTTTCAAAGATGGTGGCCACCGAGGCCCGGTCCGCATCGGTCCAGGTCTCCGTCTCCTGCTCGGCCGCACTGGTCAGCTGCCCGAGTACCACCACCGCCTGCTGCCAACCAGTCATTGCATACAGGTCCAGGATTGGGGTGATCTTTTTCTGGAAAACCTGCAAGGCGTCAGGCTTCCCATCGTACTGGGGTAGCCAGGTAGCACCGGGCACGTACGGCAGGGAGATCGGCATAACCTGGGCGACCGCCGGGCCTAAGACCCCTTCCGCTCCTCCGGCTGGGGCGAGGGCTGCCACGTTCCCCTCTTCGAGCCCAAGCAGTAGTTTGCACAACCAAATCATTCCAGTTTTTAATGCATTATCGGTAGAGGTCCTGCAGATCATGAGCATCAACTACTGACCCTTTGTGATGACAAGAACCTGGGTGTAATAAGACACCCAAATAACTAGGTGTCGCCAGGCACACTAATGGAGTGGATCTGCTGGGTTAGTACACTAGGTGTTGCTAAACACACCTTCTGAGGGGCAGTCAAACAAGGCAGGGGTCAAAAAGCCATGCGATAACGTAAATGACAAAAGGAGCAAGCAGAGTCGGAGTCAGGGGATGAGCCGGGGTCGGTAAACAGACCGTTTACGTAAGTACAACGGAGCAAGCAAAGCTGGAGTCAGGGAACAAGCCAAGGTCAGGGAGTCAGGGAATCAAGTCAAAAGGTAAGGAGACAGGAGGGGAAACCGAACTAGGTAGCGGGACAAAATCAGTTCAGACACATACCAGAGATGACCACTGCAAAACAGGAACTTTCACTGGTGGTGTTCCAGGAGAAACAGCTCCTAGATAAAGCGGAGCAATCACCCGGAATGAGGCTCCAAAGGACAGAACACTCCCACACGACACAGGACTCAACTGGGAACCAGGGAAAAATATGAGGCCCAGTATAAGCTCTGCAGGAGAGCAGAGCACTGCAAAGCATAATCATGACACCCTTGGTCTTGTCCATTGTTTACATGAATTTCTCCAGAATCTCTGAATCTTTTGATGATATTATGAACTGTTGATGGTTGGACAGTCAGGTTTTGAAATTTTACATTGAAAAACATTTTTCTGAAATTTTTCCACACTTTTTAAACACAGTTGTCCTCAGAATCCTCTTACCATCTTGGGGAAACCTCTGACAATCTTTAGTTCTGAGAAATTTTCCTTCTCCATCGTGCTCTTTTCACACACAGTCATGTGACTTATTACAAAATTGACCCTCATGCTGTGTTTTATTAGTAACACTTTCTTTTCCAGCCTTTTGTTAACACGGTTCCAACTTTTTTTACAAGTCTCCCTGCCATCAATTTCTAAATGAGTTATTTTTTTTTTCAAATAAATTAGAAAATAAGTTCAATCTTCAACTTGTAATATTTGTTCTTCATTCTGTTGTGAATAAAATACAGCTGTGATGACATGGACACCCAATGCCTCTCATTGTGACGACATGGACACCCAATGCCTCTCATGGGTTAAAGTTTCTTAACATTCAGCCAGACGTATTGTTCTTATGTGTGCTAAGTCATGTTTGCTTAGCTATTGTTTCTCCAGACCCTTCCAGTAATCATTGTATTGTAGTTGTGTATTGCTAATGTAATTACCTTAGTAGTCATTGTCAGTAGTCAGTCTTTCTGTAGACATCATTTGGATGAACATTGTCCATGCAGCTTGAGATTCATCCAATGGGAGAGGCGATCTTGTCCACCCAATCGATGAGGACGCAGTGTATCCAAGTGGAAGGCTGTGGCTATAAAAGGTATTTCTTTAAGCCACCAGGTGGTTGTTGATGAGTGCTGATGGATCCAGTCTAAGCTCTTAGGAGCTGACTAGAGGATCAGGTTACCCTGTGGCTTCAATCTAGGGACTCCGGTTCCGGTTGGAGACCATATCCACAGTCTAGGGATTTCGACTCCGGCCGCCAGGATTATATCATCATACCAGGACTACCTAAGGAGGATACTCAGGTTGGGACAGTTCAGTCACCTGCTACAGACTTTGCAGACCTCAGACAGCTTCCTAAATCTGGCATTATTCCTTTCTCGGTGGGTGCCCGCCAAAAGCGGGGTGCTGCTGGATTGGAGTAAATAGCCCTGGGACCTCTGAGGCATGGACATTCTAAATCCCTGGTGAGCCAGCGGAAGGGTGAGACTCTGTTGCCTGTTACATTTGTGTTTTGCTGGTTATGTGTTATGTGGCGTTAATTGTTTGGGGATCCAATAAAGTTTAATTATTGTGATTCCCTCACCCTGTGTTGTCTGAGTAGTGTTACGCCCACGGTTAAGGAGGCCGGCGTTCCGTTGGGATGAGCCCTGAGCCACGCTGTCTTTCTAAAGGCGGCGGGTTTTAGCTATAAGAGATTTCAAAATCATTGCATTCTTGTTTTCTTAACCTTTATCACAGCATCCAAACTTTCGGGGAATTGGTGTTGTATAATGAGGTAGCTTCATGGGAAGCAAAGGACACCTTTGGAGAGTACAAGAACAATGCTGGGGTAATATTGTAGGGCAAAAATCTCTCAACCGGTTCTTTCTAGTAATCATATTTTCTGAATACAGTGAGGAAAATACAACAGTCAATCCCTTATCATTCCATCATGTGTATATCTGCCACGGTGTAAGGCCTGTTTCACACGTCAGTGATTCTGGTACGTTTGTGCTTTTTTTTAAACGTACCAGAATCACTGACATACGCAGACCCATTATAATGAATGGGTCTGCTCACACATCAGTGATTTTTCACTGCTCGTGTCTCCGTGCGGTGTACCCGCGTGGTGTACCCGCGTGGTGTACCCGCGTGTCCGTGATTGCCGCACGGAGACATGTCCATTTTTTTCTGGCATCACTGATGTCCCACGGACCACGCAGTGGTGTGGTCCGTGAAACACGTGCCAGAAAATAACGTGCTTTTAAAATAAAAATCATTTTTACTCACCCGGCTCCAGCGATGTCCTCTGCAGCCCGTGCAGCTTGCTGCTTCTGAGCCGGCTCATTACTGTCGCGTATATTCACGATGCACGACACAGCCGACCCGGAAGCAGCTGCTGCGGGGGTCAGCGCTGGCTGGATGCTGCACCGCGGGAGCAATCAGCACCATGGAGAGCGGGAGCATACACAGGTGAGTTAATCTCTAAGTGCAATCACGGGCCACGGAGAACGGAGCCCAGATTGCACTTAGACAACCCACGTGTGCCGTGATTCACGGCACACGGAGGGACATGTGCGTGTTTTACACGCCAGTGAAAAACGTCAGTGTTTTTCACTGACGTGTGAAACGGGCCTAAGTCAGGGTGTGTGCAGAGGGCTCAAGAGGTCCACAAGTTAAATTCCCCTATAGACACTGAAAAAAATGAAAAGTTAAATAAAATCTTTTAAAAATGTAAAAAAAATGTAAACGTTTGAATCACCCCTCTTTTCTTCAGTGAAAAATCAAAAAAATGTAATAAAACAAATTACATATGCAGTATTCACATATACGTAAAAGTTTTTTTCTATGAAAATGTAAAACTGTCTATGGTAAATAACAAAGAAAAAAAATACCTCCTAATAAAATGCAATAAAAAGTAATCAAACGATTGTAAGTATCCCAAACTTATAACATTAAAGGGAACCTGTTAGGTGTAATATGCACCCAGACCCACGAGCAGTTCTGGGTGCATATTGCTAATCCATGCCTAACTGTTCCTATATACACTAGAATAGATAAAGAGATCTTTAGAAAAAGTATTTCTAAAGATCCTTTATGATATGCTAATGTGCGAGGGGACTAGTCGCAAGAGCGTTGGTTCCTGCGCTCATTCCGCCCTCTTTGCATGTTAGCATGCCCACAGGGGTGTTATTACATGCTATTCAATGCAGTGTTACCAGGGGTGCTGCACGTACCTGTGTCTGCTGTCAGCACTGATCAGATACCTGGGACTTCCAGTCATGCGCAGTATGATGCTGAGTGTATGTGTCCCGGCTTCAGATAGGTCTGGTGCGCATGACCAAAAGTGCCAGGACTGATCAGCGCTGACAGCAGACACAGGTACCGACATCACCGCTGATAATGCTGCATTGAATGGCATGTTAGTACCCCCCTGTGGGTATGCTACCATGCTAAGAGGGTGGAATGAGTATAAGATCTAACGCCCTTGCAACTAGTCCCTACGCTTATTGGCATATCATAAAGGATCTTTAGAAATACTTAGGGAGGGATTAGCAATATGCACTCAGAACTGCTCGTGGTTCTGGGTGCATATTGCCCCTGACAGGTTCCCTTTAAAAACTACAGCTGCGCTTGCAAAAACAAACCCACATACAATACATGGTTTTCAAAGTTCAGAATTTTTTTAAGCTATTAAAATTGTATTAAAAAAAGTAGTAGTTTGGTATTGCTGTAATTGTAGTATCCTGGAGGACAATGTTGCTAGCTTATTTTTTACAATACAATGAACATCATAAAAATGAAACACGAAAAACAATGGCAGCATTTTGTATTTTGTCACCATTACTCATTTTGTGGAACTTTTTTAATTTTATCATACACTATTTGGCAAATCAATTGGTGTCATTAAAAACTACAACTCATCCTAGAAACCACAAAAGAGCAAGTCCTCATACTGCTATGGCGACAGAAAACTAGAAAAGTTAACGTTCTTGATATTAGTATAGGAGAAAATGAAAATGCAGAAACAAATTTTAACCTCTAAGAGAAGGATTGTTAATCCTTTTTTTTGTATTAGTTGAAAGTGGTACAAAAGAGGTAGCATTTTTCAGATTTGGAAAATATAATGCGGTTTTGCAAATCTATCGCTCACTCTTTTGCCCTTCACTGTTATCTATGATTGATTACCTTAAATATAGAGGCACAGTTAACAGAAAAGGGAGATTGTGCACAAAGTTGTCTGAAGGTGGTCACGACTGAGTGTTGTCAAGAAAGTTTGGAGGTTAGGGGATACAGATACACCTATTTATATCTTGCAGCAATTTTGCACCTCTATAAGTACACATGCAGCATGCTAAGACTCTTATAAGATCTTCTGTCCATAACGTATGTCACTAGCACAAGCACTTTAGTGTGTTTCCTTTCAGGAATAGCCTTAGGATTTTCATTCCTGAGTTTATGTTGCGGGTGGAGGGGACGCACTCACCACGCTCAGGTCCGGGGCTTCTGCTGCTGCTCGGTGGCTCGAGCAGTGGACCAGACCCGGGACTCGAGCAGCGCTCCTCACCCGTGAGTGAAAGGGGGGCGGTTTGGTTAGGGAGATTGTTCGTGACACCACCCACGGGTCGTGGTGATAATGGCACCACCGCTGCTGGTAACGGGGATCCCGAGAGAGATGGTAGGGTGCAGCTGAGATGTTGTCCCCTCTGTGGGCAGGGGTTGGTGATCCCGGGGCCCGATGGTGTAATGGGGAGGCCGGATGGCTGGGGTGCAGGGACTGCTCGGCGCGGTGCCGGATGGCACTGGTGTACTCACTCAGACACTCACTGACAAAGTCTCTGGTAAACCAAAACGGCCGGATGGACGGGTCCCGCAGCCAGCTGCAGTGTTGTTGTTGTGCTCTCCTCGGACGGCTGATGGTGGCTGTCTTTCCCTGCACCTTTGAGAATGTTCTTGACTCCTGTGGTTGCCCACCGGTAGTCCGCTCCCCGGCGTATAGGTGCCGTAGGAGCCCATTTTGCCCGCAGGCGCTGGCCCTTGGATCTCTAGCCTGTGGTGGTGGCTGTATATCCTCTCTGGGTGGACGGTTGCCTTCAATCGGGACTTTAGTAGTTGAGAAACCGCTGGGGTTCCTGTCACATTCGGATTTGACTATTGACGGTGGCTCCAAGCCTGGTTGGGGTCCGATGGCCCTGCCTTTGTGCTTAGCTTCACTCCATTCCCCGGTCCGGTACCGGCGGGCCGAGGGCCGACGCCCGACCCCGGTCCTTACGGCTTTGCGGAGCTCCACTAACTCCTGCAGACGGCCACCACCATCTGCCAACCTTGCTGTGTCTGGGCTCCAACCCAGACACCCAAGTGTTCACTCCTCTCACTTTCACCTCCTAAACTGATCTGTCACTTTTCCCGCCTCCAGGCCTGTGAACTCCTCGGTGGGTGGGGCCAACTGCCTGGCTCCGCCCCACCTGGTGTGGACATCAGACTCTGGAGGGAGGCAACAAGGGTTTTGTGTTTGGCTGCTGTAACTGCCTAGGGTGGGGGTGTGTATGTTGGTATGTTTGTGACCAGGGGAGTAACTAGAGTTTGATGGACCCCGGTGCAAAGTTCAGACCTGGGCCCCCCCTCCACGTACATCGACATTTAGGGTACAGGATAATGACACTGACACTCGGGGTACAGGATAATGATGCTGACATTTGGCTCTTACCCACAGCACCCAGATTTCCCATGATCTGAAATCCCTCTATCAGCACCCAGCTTTCCTATCTTCTGATATCCATCTTGTCCTCGGCACACTGCTTCCCCATGCTCTGCTATACATCTTTCCCTCAGCACCCAGCTTTCCCATATCAGAGCATGGGAAAGCTGGGTGCTGAGACATGATGTATAGCAGAGCATGGGAAAGCTGGGTGCTGAGAGAAGATGTATAGCAGAGCATGGGAAAGCTGGGTGCTGAGGGAAAAGAGCCTTTTTCCCTCAGCACAAAACGTTCCCATCCCCTGCTTGTATCTTTGTCCCCCCTTGTATATAGTTCTCCAAATACAATAATGGCACCCACATAGCCTTCCAAATAGTATAAAGGGTCCCACATAACCCTTCATATATTAGAATACACTTCCATAGTCCTCCATGTATTATAATGCATTTACCATAGTTCTCCATGCATTATAATTCACCCCATAGTACTCAATATATAATACTGCACCACATAGTCCTCCATATATTATAATGCACCCCCATAATCCTCCATGTATAAAGTAGCCCTTCAAATATTATCTTGAATTTCTCATAGTTCTCTATGTATTATATTTCACCCCATAGTTCTCCATGTATTATACTGCACCACATAGGCCTCCATATATTATAATGCAGCCCTTTAGTCCTCCTTGTATAAAGTAGCCCTCCAATTATTATAATGAATTTCTCATAGTTCTCCATATATTATAATTCACCCCATAGTTCTCCATATATTACACTGCACCACATAGTCCCCAATGTTTTATAATGCACCCCCATAGTCCATGTATAAGGTAGCCTCCATAGTCCTCCATATATTATAATGTAGCCCCCATAGTCTTATATGTATTATAACACAACCCCATAAAACTTCATATTGCATTATGCAGCCCCATACTCCTCCATGCATAAGGCACCCCTATATTCCATGTATAAGGTGTCCTTCATTTTGTATTATGCAGCCCTCCCAGACCTCCATATATAATAATGCAGCCAGCTTCTCCAGGCCTCCATGTATAACAATGCACCCAGCCTCCTCAGGCCTCCATGTATAATATAGCACCCAGTCTCTCCAGACCACCTCCATGTATAACAATGCACCCAGCCTCCTCAGGCCTCCATGTATAATATAGCAGCCAGCCTCTCCAGGCCTCCATGTATAACAATGCACCCAGCCTCCTCAGGCCTCCATGTATAATGCAGTATCTCCAGGCCTCCATGTATAATGCAGTATCTCCAGGCCTCCATGTATAATAATGCAGCCACCCCAGACCTCCATATATAATGCAGCCTCCCCAGACCTCCATGTATAAAGCAGCCTCTACAGGCCTCCATGTATAAAGCAGCCTCTCCAGGCCTCCATATATAATGCAGCCTCCTCAGACCTCCATGTATAAAGCAGCCTCTCCAGGCCTCCATATATAATGCAGCCTCCTCAGACCTCCATGTATAAAGCAGCCTCTCCAAGCCTCCATGTATAATAATGCAGCTACCCCAGACCTCCACATATAATGCAGCCTCCTCAGACCTCCATGTATAAAGCAGCCTCTCCAGGCTTCCATGTACAATAATGCAGCTTCCCCAGAACTGCCTTCCCAAGCCTCTGGCCACCGTTTACTCACTTATATTAAAAAAAAAAACAAGTACTCACCTTCTCTCTTCCTTCCACCGCTGCTGTCCTCCCCGCTGCTCGTTCTCCCGGTGCTGCAGTCGGCGTCCTCCTGTCCTGCACTCTGTGCACTCAGCACAGCAGTCGCTCGGGAGTGACGTCATCGCACAGGGGGAGAATGGTGATGCATAGCGCGGCACCGGCCATGCTATGCATCATCATTACTGTGCGCGGTGACGGGGGACATGCCGCAGCCGCTGACACCAGGTGGGGGCCCCGGTGCTGCCGCTGACATCAGGCAGTGGGGCCCGGTGTCGGCGGCGGCAACGGGTCAAATAGCGGCCGCGAGGTCTGTGACAGATCAGCGCAGCTCCTCTCACACTGACAGGAGCTGGATGCTGATCTGCCTGGCGGCCGCCGGGCCCCTACCCTCCCGGGCCCGGTCACGATCGCAACCGCTGCGACCGCGGTAGTTACGCCACTGTTTGTGACTACCTGGCTAGTCCAGGGCGTCACATTTACTTTAATTGTGAAGGGGAAAAAAAATACTGTAAATAGTACAGGTAAGCAAAATTTGGGTTTATGAAAACTTTTTCAAATCCAATGACTTGTGTTTTTTTATGCCCTGATTAAAAATAAACCATCACATATGGATTTTGCAGAAAGCACGAGTAAAATTACATTCAAGCGCGACGAACAAGAAAAATGTTTATTGTAGCCAAAAATGTACACAATAATATATATAAAAATGTATTGAACATTCATTTTGCAACTTTAATGAATATTTATTATTACGTCTTTTCCTTTTCTCTTCAAAGCTTCTCTTGATGCCTTTTCTCTTATAGGAGGCCAGCGGATCTTCACTGTGAAGCATCCAGCAGTCGTTCTCCATCATGTTTCTGTGTCGCCCTGGGCAAGCCAGGGGACACAGATAACAACACATACGCACCCCACATTCCCTTAGGTACACCAGCTAACCCACAAATCCTTGTTGCCTTCCTCCAGGAGTCTGATGATGCACACCAGGGGGTGGGCCAGGCGGTTGGCTCCGCCCATCGAGGAGCTCACAGCTCTGGAGGCAGGAAGTTACAGGCAGATAGGAAGAGGAGATAGCTCAGGGAGGAGCAGGAGCGAGGAGCTAAGAGAGAGATTAGCCCAGGCAGGGCTTGTGTGCGAAGGAAACAACAGAGTGTGGCTCAGGAGGGAGCTAGAGTGAAACAGCAGTGGAAGTGACAGAAAGCCTGAAGTTGGTCTGTGGCTGTGTGCCCAGACGGAGTCAGCAAGGTCAGCAGACAGTGGTGAAGATCTGCAGTGGGACTGTCTGGAGGTTGCTGGAAGGGCCACGGAGGCTGTGTGTATCCGGGGGTCTGGAGCAGTATACAAAGGGCAGTCACCACCAGAGCAGGGGCTTTCGGATCCCAGCAAGGCTTGGAGTCGCTGTAAATTGCTAAATCCGTTAGTGAAGGGGACGTAGATCCCCCAACAAGCAAGTCCTGATTGACGGCAAAGGTCCAACCACAACGGGGAAACACCGCCACCGCCAAGGCACCAGTTTCCCAGGGCCGGCGCCTGCGGGCAAAGTGTGGAGCTCCTCCGGCACAGATTGCAGTCGGGGAGCGGGTAACCGGTGGGAATCCACCGTTACCAAACAGACATTTCAAAGGTGCAGGGAAGAGACAGTCACCGCTAACTGCAGGGAACCGCAGCACCGTGAACCGTCCGAGGGACCCGTCCAACCAGCCGTTTGTTTACCGAGAACTGTGTCGTGTTTACTGGCTGAGTGAGTACCTCAGTGCCGCAAGGCACAGCGCTGCCCCTGCGCCCCTGCACCCCACTGGGCCCCGGGATCACCAACCCCTACCCACGGAGGGGCAACACAACAACTGGCTGCTCCGCATCACCATCCCCGGGATCCCCATATTGAGCAGCGGTGGTGAAATCACCACAACCGTGGGTGGCGTCACGAACTATAACAATCCCCACACCCAACCACAAAACCCCCCTTTCACTCACGGGCGAGGAGTGTCGCTCGAGAAACCCCGGGATCCGGCCCACCGCTCGAGCCACCACTGAGCAGCTGCCGGACCCGAGCAGAAGGGGTGAGCGCGGTGTGCTGACACCCTCCTCCCCGCCCGCGACAACTTGGCGTCACGAACAGGATCCTACCGCTCTGCCGTCAGGTAGAGGTGCGCCTTGTTACCGCCGGAGGCATCCGGCAGGAAAATTTCAGAAGCCGCCATCTTTGGCGCGAAAAGTTCCCGCTCGAGCGTCTTCTCGAGCAGTAGAAGCGCGAAGGCCAAAACTCCGCCCCGAGAGAGGAGGGGCCGGAAAGAGCTAAGGGGGACGGAAACAAGATGTCTGCGCCCGACGGAGCCGCTGGAGGAGCGGTGGTCGCAGCCGCAGCGGCACCCGCGGATGGGAATGGGC
Source organism: Anomaloglossus baeobatrachus (assembly GCF_048569485.1). Taxonomy (NCBI): domain Eukaryota; kingdom Metazoa; phylum Chordata; class Amphibia; order Anura; family Aromobatidae; genus Anomaloglossus; species Anomaloglossus baeobatrachus. Next base: position 430,585,555 of record NC_134358.1, read on the forward strand.
CTGCCCAGGTCCCGGTCGTACCGGCAGGAGGTGCCGCGGCCCCCGCGCTTGCTCAGGTCATGCCGTTTTCCTTGCCCTATGCGCCCGGAGCTGCCTGGCTACCGCGGTATGACGGGAAACCGGATGCCCTACAGGCCTTCCGGAAAAAGCTTAACCCGTTGCTAGAGCTGTACCCCCTGACTGATAAGCAACGTGCAGCGATAGTGCTAGGCCAGTTAACCGGTGCGGCGGAGCAGGAAGCGGAGACCTGGGCCGAGGGGGACCGGCTCTCTGTAGCCACCATCTTCGAGAAGCTACAGACTGCCTTCGAGACCCGGACTGAAGCTGAGCTGAGGATGCAGTTTTACCAGTGCCGGCAACGAGCTGGAGATAGCATTCGGGACTATGCTCTACGTCTGCAGACCGCCCTCCGCACGCTGAAGCGGGTGAACTCTATTAATGAGGCGGATAGCAACAAGATGTTAGTGGAGCAATTTGCGCAGGGGATGAGGTCCCCTGAGGATCGTAAACAACTCCGGCTGTGGGCCCTGGAACACCCTGATGTGGACTTTGCTGTGTTAAAGGAGCGGGCTATCAAAGCACTACAGCCCCCAGCTGCTGAAGTTCTGGAACCCGTCCCGTGGCCCGTCGAGACAGCTCCTGTTGTGGCGGCCTCAGCCAAACCAACCTCTTTAATGCCTGCAGCCCCGAGCAGCACAGTAGAAGAGCTGGCAGCCCAGGTCCGTCACATGGACGGAGACCTTGCCAAGATCCTTGCTGCGCTACAACCTCTGACCAGATCTCAGCCTCCAGTGCAGATACAGCTTGCTGACAGTCCTGAAGATGTTCCCTGGATGCAGCGGAGAAGCGCTAACAACCCACGGAGCAGACCCCCAATCTGCTACAAGTGCCGTAAGCCGGGCCATTATTACCGACAGTGCCCGTTAAACGAGCAACCCCTGGGGCCCCGGGCCAATCCTCAGGAGTAGAACACCGTGGCCCCCCGGACTGGCGAGACCGATATGTCGGGGCCCGCCCTATCATCCCCGTGGCTGTGGACGGCATACCAGTGATGGCTCTCTTGGACACTGGATCACAGGTAACTACCATACCGTACACGTTGTATCAGCAGTATTGTGCCACAGACGAGCTGGCGCCTCCAGACAATAGTATAAATTTGATTGCCGCTAATGGACTTCCATTGACCCAGGTGGGGTATAAACAAGTGGCTATGACAGTGGGGCAAGCTGAACTGCAACACCAGGGTATGATTGTGATCTTGAATGAACCCAGTGATCATAACCCGAAAATAGTGCTGGGAACCAATGTGATGGAACACTGCATGGCTGATGTGTTGAACCTATTGCAACAGCTAGCCGCCACAGCGGCGGGGAGCCGGCAGAGGGCTGTGCAGCGTGAGATCCGCGCCCTGATGTACCGCCAGCATGTAAGCTCAACAGGAGGGGAGATTGGTGGAGTGAGAGTGATGGATGTTGCTCCATTGACTGTGCCCCCTAGGAGTGAGATGATGATCTGGTGTAGGGCAGCAGTAGGGCCTCAGGGGCGTGACTACCCTGCGATGATGGAGCCCATGCCCTCCGAACACTGGCCCACTGTAGTGGCCGCCCGAGGGGTGGTAGATGTGAAGAAAGGGAGAGTGCCTGTGAGAGTGTTGAACTGTGGGGAGGAAGAAGTCAGGCTCCCCCGGTATGCCACCATTGCCAAGCTGCTCACCCTAGACCCTCACACTATCCATGAAGCCAGTCCATCCACACTCCCACCTACCCCCAGCACTTCCGCACCCCAGGGGGACACAAAGGAGTGGCACCAACAGCTACATGTAGGCACTGATGATACCCCTACACATCACAGGGCCGGGGTACACAGGGTGGTGCAGGAGCACGAACAGGTTTTCAGTAAGCACCCCCTAGACTTTGGGCGGATCAAGGGGGTCCAACACCACATTCCCACAGGTGAACATCCCCCTATCAAAGAGAGGTATAGACCTATTCCCCCCGCACATTACCAGTGTGCCAAAGATATGTTGAGGAATATGAAGGAGGCAGGGGTTATTCGGGACAGCTGTAGTCCCTGGGCCGCTCCGTTGGTACTGGTCAAGAAGAAGGATGGTACCATGCGGATGTGTGTGGACTACCGGAAGATCAACCAGATAACCCATAAAGATGCCTATCCCTTACCTCGTATTGAAGAGTCTTTGGCTGCACTGAGAACTGCAAACTACTTCTCGACCCTTGACCTCACCAGTGGATACTGGCAAGTGGCCGTGGCCCCAGAGGACCGGGAGAAGACCGCCTTCACCACCCCGATGGGGCTCTGCGAATTCAATAGCATGCCGTTTGGGCTGTGCAATGCCCCTGGGACCTTCCAACGGTTGATGGAGTGCTGTCTGGGACATTTAAACTTCGAGACCGTCCTGCTGTATTTGGATGATGTGATTGTTTATTCCCAGATGTATGAAGCCCATCTGGAGCACCTGGCCGAGGTGTTCGCGTCCCTTGCCAAGTACGGGATGAGGTTGAAGCCCTCAAAATGCCACCTGCTGAAACCCAGAGTGCAGTATCTAGGGCATGTGGTGAGTGCGGATGGTGTCGCCCCCGACCCTGAGAAGATTACTGCCATCCAGAGCTGGCCGAGACCAACTACAGTGAGGGAAGTAAGGCAGTTCCTGGGTCTGGTGGGGTACTATCGGCGCTTTATAAAGGGATACACGAAGATGGCTGCCCCCATGCAAGATCTCCTCGTGGGACAGACCAAAGGTGGTAGACAAATTGGGGCCCCACTGTCGTGGGAGGACAAGAATGAGGAGTCCTTTTGCCAGTTGAAGGCGGCCTTGACCGGAGAAGAGGTCCTGGCGTACCCTGACTATGGGAGCCCGTTCATCCTCCACACGGACGCCAGTAACGTGGGGCTAGGAGCGGTCCTATCCCAGGTCCAGGATGGAAAGGAGAAGGTGATTGCCTACGCTAGCCGAAAACTCCGGCCGACCGAAAGGAACCCTGAGAACTATAGCTCCTTCAAGCTTGAGCTATTGGCGTTGGTGTGGGCTATCACGGAGCGGTTCCGCCACTACTTGGCGGCAGCCAAATTCACCGCGTTTACGGACAACAACCCGCTGACTCACCTGAACACGGCCAAGTTGGGCGCGCTGGAGCAGCGGTGGGTTAGCCCGGCTAGCCAACTATGATTTCACCATAAAGTACCGAGCTGGTCGTGTCAACATAAATGCTGATGCACTCTCCCGGATGCCCCATTTGTCAGAAGAGGGGTGCGAGGATGACGACCTCGAGGAGATCGAGTTGCCTGCGTTTCACCAGCTGCCTACTGAGAGGGTACAAGTCTGTCAGCAAAGGGTGGATCTGGACCCGCGGCCCAGTCAAGAGTGGCAGGACGCCCAGGACCAAGCGCCGGCTGTCCGCCTTGTCAAGACTCTGGTGGAACAAGGTGCTATGGGAATAGACCCTGCCGCTCCAGCTGAAGCTCAACGCTTGTGGAAAGAACGAAAACGGCTTTACCTACACCAAGGGAGGCTGTACCGTGAGATGATCAACCCGAAGACCCATGAGAAGATATGCCAGTTGATCGTTCCTCAAGCTGAGGTCGCTACTGTCCTGCGGGCATACCATGATGGTGCTGGCCACTTCGGGTGGAAGAAGCTGGAGATGCTGTTGAGGGAGCGGTTCTATTGGAGTGGGATGCGTGAATCGGTGGAAGCCTGGTGTCGAGAGTGTGGTCCTTGTACACTGAGGAGAAAGGACGAGACTAGCCAGAGGGCACCGTTACATCCCATAGTCACCCATCAGCCGCTGGAGCTGGTTGCCCTGGACCATGTCAAGCTCACCCCTAGCCGAAGTGGGTACACCTACGCATTGACCATGGTAGACCACTACTCAAGATTTATGGTGGTAGTCCCCGTTAAGGACCTAACTGGTCGAACCGCTGCTCGAGCGTTCCAGGCTTATTTCTGCCGACCCCATGGGTACCCCGAGAAGGTGCTGACTGACCAAGGCCCGGCTTTTGAAGCAGAGGTGTTTCACGAATTCTGCCAGTTGTACGGCTGCAAGAAGATCCGGACCACTCCGTACCACGCCCAAACCAACGGCATGTGCGAGAAAATGAATCACTTGGTCCTGGGGCTCCTCAAGACGCTACCGCTGGAAGAACGGAACATGTGGCCGGAAAAGCTACCTGACTTGGTCGACATGTATAATAATATCCCGTCCAGCTCGATGAAGTGCACCCCAGCGTATCTGATGAGGGCTCGGCCTGGCCGCCTGCCGGTGGATCTGGAGATGGGGTTGGAAGCCCCGGAAGCACTCCCTTCAACGGCAGAGTGGGAAAGTCGGAGGAGGGCACAGTACCGGCAAATCCAGGAGTATGTGGAGAAAAACCTCAGTCGAAGTCGAGAGCAGCAGGAGCACCGGTTCAACCAGAAGGCGCCCGCAGGTCCTTTCCAGCCAGGAGATGTGGTGCTGAAACGGAAGAGAAAAACCCACAAGCTGGATGATCAGTGGGAGCAAGTCCCTTATGTCATACAACCCACAGAATGGGGAGATGGGAAGACCTACCAGATCAGTCGTGACCAAGGGGACACCCTAGCCACAGTTTCCCGGGACCATCTAAAAAAATGCCCCCCAGCGCTGAAGGCAGAGGCTGAAGTACCGGTTCCTCCACCAGTGGAGAAGGCAGCAGAGGTAATCCACACTGTAATGGGTGACTTCCCAGCAGACTGGCCTACACAGAACGGCGCGGTGATCCTTCCAGTGATACTGTTCCCACAACCCGTGGATGAAGAAGTAGTGGAAGCGGTTAACCGTGAGCCAGAACCAGTGCCACTGCCCAGGGATGAACCTGTACCCAGCCCCCCTGCACCTCCGCCTGCTCCACACTATAGCAGGGAGGAGGAACCGATTGTTCCCTCTACCCCACTGTCTAGCACCACTGACACCGGGCCCCGAAGGTCCACCCGTTCCAACCTAGGTAGACCCCCACTTAGGTACAGGGAGACCGTTCTATGAGTGAAAGGGGTCCGCAAATGTAAGAGTGTTGCTGTTTGTTTGAAAAAGTTTAAAAAGTTTGAAATGATAAGTGTAATTACCGAAGAAGTCACCTGATTTGTTTGTTGATTTGCCTTTGTGATTGCAACCGGCTGGAGCCGGCACCGTTGTCCCCGTGGGGACCGTTTAAGTTTTGCATGGGAACTATCCATGGACAAGCCCGTGAACTAGCAGGGCACCACAAACGTTAAGTGGCTTGTAAATATGTTGGGTACCGTTACCGTTTCCGCAATGCCGCCTCCGGAGAGGCAGGTTGGAGGGAGGGCCCTGAGCAGAGCAGGCTAGGGCCCAGCCACCAAAGGAACCAGTGGCCACCCTCTGGAGGGCAAGGACAGATCCCGCTCGGGTGACTTGTGCTGGACTGTGGGTCAAGGGGTGCTGCCTGGGTTTTAGGGGCAGCATCAGGGCCAGGTTGCTTGGGTGGGAGAGAGCGGAAACCGTGACCGTATACCGTTGTAACGTTAAAAGTAAATGTGCCTCCCGTCTTGGGAAGAGTTGTGATTAAAAATGTATATAATTTACCGTTTATAATGTTATACCGTTTTACCTTTTCAGAAAACAAAAAGGAAAATAAAACCGGTGTTGGACGGGCAGCCCGAGGACGGTCTGCGTTTTGCTAAGGGGGAATGTGTCGCCCTGGGCAAGCCAGGGGACACAGATAACAACACACACGCACCCCACATTCCCTGTAGGTACATCAGCTAACCCACAAATCCTTGTTGCCTTCCTCCAGGAGTCTGATGATGCACACCAGGGGGTGGGCCAGGTGGTTGGCTCCGCCCATCGAGGAGCTCACAGCTCTGGAGGCAGGAAGTTACAGGCAGATAGGAAGAGGAGATAGCTCAGGGAGGAGCAGGAGCGAGGAGCTAAGAGAGAGATTAGCCCAGGCAGGGCTTGTATGCGAAGGAAACAACAGAGTGTGGCTCAGGAGGGAGCTAGAGTGAAACAGCAGTGGAAGTGACAGAAAGCCTGAAGTTGGTCTGTGGCTGTGTGCCCAGACGGAGTCAGCAAGGTCAGCAGACAGTGGTGAAGATCTGCAGTGGGACTGTCTGGAGGTTGCTGGAAGGGCCACGGAGGCTGTATGTATCCGGGGGTCTGGAGCAGTATACAAAGGGCAGTCACCACCAGAGCAGGGGCTTTCGGATCCCAGCAAGGCTTGGAGTCGCTGTAAATTGCTAAATCCGTTAGTGAAGGGGACGTAGATCCCCCAACAAGCAAGTCCTGATTGACGGCAAAGGTCCAACCACAACGGGGAAACACCGCCACCGCCAAGGCACCAGTTTCCCAGGGCCGGCGCCTGCGGGCAAAGTGTGGAGCTCCTCCGGCACAGATTGCAGTCGGGGAGCGGGTAACCGGTGGGAATCCACCGTTACCAAACAGACATTTCAAAGGTGCAGGGAAGAGACCGTCACCGCTAACTGCAGGGAACCGCAGCACCGTGAACCGTCCGAGGGACCCGTCCAACCAGCCGTTTGTTTACCGAGAACTGTGTCGTGTTTACTGGCTGAGTGAGTACCTCAGTGCCGCAAGGCACAGCGCTGCCCCTGCGCCCCTGCACCCCACTGGGCCCCGGGATCACCAACCCCTACCCACGGAGGGGCAACACAACAACTGGCTGCTCCGCATCACCATCCCCGGGATCCCCATATTGAGCAGCGGTGGTGAAATCACCACAACCGTGGGTGGCGTCACGAACTATAACAATCCCCACACCCAACCACAAAACCCCCCTTTCACTCACGGGCGAGGAGTGTCGCTCGAGAAACCCCGGGATCCGGCCCACCGCTCGAGCCACCACTGAGCAGCTGCCGGACCCGAGCAGAAGGGGTGAGCGCGGTGTGCTGACACCCTCCTCCCCGCCCGCGACATTTCATCTACCTTGGTATCTTCATTTCAGTTCCTTGATACCCTGAAGAATTCTTTCTCTTTGCTCTTCGCTAATAGCACCAAGGTTTTGAGGGAAGTAGTCCAAATGGGAATGTAAAAAATGTAACTTCAAATGTATCAGATAACCAAGGCTTCGAAAAGTTTCCCCACGATGGACTTAAATTTAGCATCTTTGTTATTACCTAGAAATTTCTTCACGACTTCTTTAAAAGAATCCCAAACCCTTTTCTCAACAGCTTTCATTTTTGTTTCGAACACATTGTCTTTCATGAGTTTCTAAATATCCGGACCCAAAAAAAAAAAATGCCTTCCTTCAGTTTTGCTTCGGACAGTCCCTGAAACTTGGTGCACAGGTACTTAAAAGTTTCTCCTTCTTTCAGTAGAGTTTTCACAAACTGTTTCATCAGTAGAATCTTAATTTCGAGTGGTGGCAACAGGGGTGTATATAGGTTTTTCTGAACTTGGGGAAACAAGTCCATTTGGCTCCCACTCCCCCCAAGCAGTCTGAGTAGTTTTCATGTGACCAGTCATTCATATGTAATTTTTACATTCAAAGCCACGTGCGAACAATCTGCTCTTCATAATTCTCTTAATGGTCAGTGAAAAACTGAGAGATGCAGGAAGAAGAGGAGTTGCCATGTGATGACTTCTGGAACCAGCAAGCAGAGCTGAATCCTGACAGTAAGTATACTACACAATGTTAGAATTGGGCTTGCTATAGTGTTTACTTTTATAATCAAAGGGGTTGTCCAGATGAAACTCTGCAGTCACTCTAGCCTAGCCTGCAGGCTTCTGAATTCTCTCAGTGTGCGCACTGCACACTTTTAGGATTCTCCATTGCCAGTGGCAAGAGTGGACAGTCATGTGAGCATAAGTATGCAATTTGTATACTTCTGGCCACAGTCCAACTAGACATGATCAGCATTGCTCAATTAATTTTCATTGAGCGAGGCCATGCATGTCTAGACGGCACATGACCACATGTATGTATATTGCATGCTTACAGTTTCGTGACCTCAAACTCTCACCACCAGCACCAGATAATCCTGACAGTGTGTAATGCATGTGTCATGATCCAGACTGGTACCTGCTTTGGCAGTGTTCCAGCCCCGGCCTGATCATGTCAAGGGTTAACATCCGTCTGCCTCGTTCCTGTTTCCAGGACACTATATCTGGCCACTAACCCCCTGGAAGCAGTGGCAGTTATATTCTATGCCTTCGGCATGTGTAGCTGGCTCTCGTGAGTTCCTGATCTGTCCTACCGCATTCATTTGATCCCGTACCTGTGTTTGTTTACCTACTCCCAGCCCGTCCCTCCTACCTTATCTCCTTGTGTACCTTGACTTCCTGGTATCGACTTACGCTCCAGCCCCAACCTGATTCTGTCTCTCCCCTCTGACATCTCTGTTATTGACAGGCTCTTGACCCCATGACTTGTTTCTGACTACGTATTTGATTGCTCCTCTGTATTTTGTTTGATCTTTAGTATCCGTCTCAGCTTGTCTGACTATTCTATTGCCACCTTGTGGTGACTTCACTGTACTACTCCTGTGCAGCATATTTCTGCTCTTTCTTCTCTCTGCTGCCATCTAGTGGAGTTTGTGTTGCACTTCCTCAGAACACCCAGTAGTACAGTGTGATAGCGTGTACTGTGAGAATTCAGAAGTCATATAGAAAGACTGTAGACTCATCGCAAACTTGGACAACCCCTTTAATGTTCCTAATATGAATAAAAACTTACAAGTAATCTTACAAGTTATGGATTGTTATATGTGTACAGGATCAGAACCAAAAACATCAACAGTACCACCAGCAGTACAGAAACCCAGCACCTCAATCCTTAGTACAGGAATGCATCATCGAAATCACCAGCAGTATCAAAATACATCACTAGAACCCCCATAAGTACAGAAATGTATCATTAGAACAACGAGCAGCACATAAATTCATCATGAGAACCCCCAGCAGTACATAAATACTGTACATGCATATAACCCCATCAGTACAGAAACAAAGCATCAAAACCCTTATATACACAGTGATACATCAAAAGAACCGCCATCAGTACATGGTACATCAATTATAATGTCAGGTCAGACCCAAATACATTTGTATCACATGTACCTACAACTTCCAGTATGTCCGTAGCAATGGTAAGAAGATACTAGGAGTTATCAGTCATCATCAGACTGCTGACCATACAGTAATCACAGAATTGATGAGATTTAGTCAGTATCACAAATAATAATTTTCATCCAGGTACTTTAAAGATCACATTGTTTCTGATCAGAGTCATCTCTTTCTTTTCTTTATCTTGTCAAGGCGCCATGATGTCTTTTCCCAACTACAGCTCATCTCTGCAGACTGCCATCTTCTCTGGTCTTCTGTAGCACATGCCAACAAGATGTCCTTAAAAATAGCAGCGTCGTTATAATGCTCCTGAGTAAACATATCTGTCCTAAGCTGTGTGCCTGGATAAATAATTGCTCATCCTTTTGTTCCTTACACAAAATTCGACCCAACAATATCCATCTTACAGTACATGCCCTTCACATTGCATTCTTCTTTCCATACAGGGCCCCATCTTCACACTGTCCTTCCACACAGTATCTCCCCTATACTGCCTAGTCTCTATACTATGCCCCTTCATCACATACCCCCTGCTCAGCACACTGTCCCCTTCTTGCTGTGGTCTCACACTGTCTCTACATGTTACCCCCTCTTCATACTGTCCCCCAAACTACGCAGTCTTTATTTTGTGCCCCCTCACATTTTTCTCATCCCGTACAGTCTCCTCACTACCTCTGCACTCATCCCCCCTTCGCTCCCCATACTGTGTCCTCAACGATCCTTGCATCGCTCCCCATACCTTGTCCGCACCCATCCCCCCGCCTTGCTCACCGATACTGTGTCCTGAAATTTACTCCCTTGCTCCCTATTCTTTCCTGAAATTTCTCTCCCCTCGCTTCCCATAATATGCCCTCAAATTACCCCCTCACTTCCCAAACTGTTCTCAAATCTTCCCATACTTTGAACTCAATTTCCCCCACTCGCTCCCCATACTGTGTACTCAAATTTCTTCCCCTAATTACAATAAATCTTTAGTGTCTTCAGCTCTATTGGCATACTTACCACACCAAACATCTACCATCTTTCAGTCATTGCGGTGGTGTGGGAATGGGTTCAATCACCGATCTGAATATAATGAGCAGCGGTTGTAACCATGCACCAGTACCGAATGACATCCATCTCATATGCTGAGCCAACTGTCAGTCAGCAACAGGGCGTCTTTACAGCCACAACGCACTATGCACTGAGTAGTGACTGAAGCCATGCAGGCACCACCCTGATGACTGAAAGCCCAAGGCTGCCAGGAGGAATAAAGTTAATTTCCTACTGGCAGCTGGGCAGGTTCAGACTGCTAATAATCTGCAAATTAACCCCATATCTGCAGGGTAATAGCATTTTTTTTTGCTATGCTATGCTGTGCTTTTTCAATCTGCTATACTGAAAAGCAATATTTTATGTACCTTCGAATACTGTATGCCACCACATTTATAAATCTGTTACTAAGCATTCAGCACTTTTTTGTAAGTCTAAATAAATAAATTGCTGCCCCAGAAGTGTTCAGTAATGTAAGTAATTATCAGGCTCATGTACTCACAAGTGCTAGTTCTGTCTTTATCCATGAAGAGATTATTATGGAGGATAAACACCTGCAGCAACATTACAGTAATAACAGATTTTCTCCAGCTGTCTGTGCCCTGAGTGCACCCATGCCTAGGACAGCATGAAAAATGAGCCGGAAAGTGTTATATTCAGCAAGCAGGAGAAAGATCCGGAGGCTGATTGTTAAGCAAATATGCAAAAGTAAATACCATACATTTTGATCAGTTAGGTTTATATTTGTATAACTGAAAAGTGCCAGATAACACTTTTATTTTCTACATTTTGTATAAATCCTATATTTTATAGTAAGCCATTATTGCTTACTATTGATTTTATAGTGAGCAAAAGTCAGCAAAAGTTAAATTAGCTAGTCTCTTTGATATATATTTTAATACATTATTCAGCTAATAGTTTGGTTGCTTGTCTTATCATACCTTAAGTAAACAACCAGAAAAGTTAAGTTTTATTTATACAGAATTTTGTTGTACTACTGCTTTTATATTTACCATAGAAAAGTCACATGAAAATCTCATGTTGAGCGTCATAACCCACAACAGTTAAACCTTTGACTGTTTATGTTGTTTATGCCACTGTAGGCACTAAATAAACTCATTTGTTGTATATAGGCACAAATGGATGTGGCTAATGGTGACACTATAAACTCCATCATTGAAATTGCAAAACCAAGAAGAAAAAGTTGTGAAATTATGGAAATCTCAGGATGGATAGACATATTAATGATACGAAAATTATGAAAAAATAGAATTTTCCAAACACATCGATTTATTCAGTATCAAGTCTTAGCAGCACGTACAGAAATCCCGATACTAACACACCATCGATCCTCTCAATGAGGTTATTAATGTGTGTCTGAGAAATGTTCTACCATGCTCAATGCACTTATACACACAAATCATCAAGATCCGCTGCTGGCAAATCCCTTAGCAATTGCAGAACTAATAACGTCATAGATGTGCTTAATGTGGGTATTGAGATGCTGTAGGCCATGGTATCACTTTTAAGCCATGCAGTCTACTCACAGTAGCACAGCAACATACAGTATATACTGTAAATTGCCAAAAAGCAGGGTTCTCAACTTGTGCCTCGGGAGCCAAGATGTGTCGCATTTGTACTAGTCTAGCAAACTGATATGAAGATCAAGCCTCCAGATGTTGACTCTAGAAGAACAGATCTGGAGGTGTTTATACTACATGCTAACTTTGAGGGTTCAAAGATAAATTATGAACTGCTGGATATACTTCCAGTCAAAGCAGGTGTTTGAAGCTGGATGCGATAATGTGAGTGTCACACTTGGGTAACCGGATGAGGATGAAGTAGGTCCACTGATCTGAGATAGTGTTCACTGACCAGTAATGAGGGCTGTTATTGTCAGGAGACATTCCCGTAGATATCCCATTCAAGGGAAAACACCATCCCTTATCAAGAGATAATGGCCACCCAAGTACTAAGATCCACTACCCCAAAAGTCCAGTAGGTAAAAACCTGGAAAACCAGAAAAAAAGAGCACAAGAGGGGTTGGTAACTAACAGGCGGCAACCCCATGACTATTTAGACACAATTAAAAATAGCGGTTGAGCATGCCTACTCTACTTAGATGCCTCGTCACTGCCTAAGCAACTAGCTAGCCTCAAAGATGAAGAAAGAAATCCTAACTTGCCTCAGAGCAGCCCCAAAGGGATAGTTAAAACCCCCAACATATATTGACGATGATATAAGAAGTAAACAATACACAGTTGGTTAGGAATAGACTTGAGCTAACAGAGGCCTTGCTAACTAAGACACCAAAGGATATGATAGATCACTGGGTACATCCAGCAAAACCCTAATATATGCCAACTCATGATGATAAAAATTCCCATAGGACCACATGATCCTCCACCCACTACATCAGGAAACTCTTGTGCAGTACACCAAAAGTAGCAACTGCCATAGGCAATGTCCAACACAACTAATAGTGAGCAGTCCATTAATGTGGTCTAATAACTGTATACTAAGTACAATGAAAATATGCAAACAATTATGGAGAAAGGTCATCACTACATTTTCAGCGATGTCCCTTTGTTAAAGTTCATCTATGGGAGCACAATGGGACAAAAACACATACAGTTAGGTCCAGAAATATTTGGACAGTGACACAAGTTTTGTTATTTTAGCTGTTTACAAAAACATGTTCAGAAATACAATTATATATATAATATGGGCTGAAAGTGCACACTCCCAGCTGCAATATGAGAGTTTTCACATCCAAATCGGAGAAAGGGTTTAGGAATCTCAGCTCTGTAATGCATAGCCTCCTCTTTTTAAAGGGACCAAAAGTAATTGGACAAGGGACTCTAAGGGCTGCAATTAACTCTGAAGGCATCTCCCTCGTTAACCTGTAATCAATGAAGTAGTTAAAAGGTCTGGGGTTGATTACAGGTGTGTGGTTTTGCATTTGGAAGCTGTTGCTGTGATCAGACAACATGCGGTCTAAGGAACTCTCAATTGAGGGGAAGCAGAACATCCTGATGCTGAAAAAAAAGAAAAAATCCATCAGAGAGATAGCAGACATGCTTGGAGTAGCAAAATCAACAGTCGGGTACATTCTGAGAAAAAAGGAATTGACTGGTGAGCTTGGGAACTCAAAAAGGCCTGGGCGTCCACGGATGACAACAGTGGTGGATGATCGCCGCATACTTTCTTTGGTGAAGAAGAACCCGTTCACAACATCAACTGTAGTCCAGAACACTCTCAGTGAAGTAGGTGTATCTGTCTCTAAGTCAACAATAAAGAGAAGACTCCATGAAAGTAAATACAAAAGGTTCACATCTAGATGCAAACCATTCATCAATTCCAAAAATAGACAGGCCAGAGTTAAATTTGCTGAAAAACACCTCATGAAGCCAGCTCAGTTCTGGAAAAGTATTCTATGGACAGATGAGACAAAGATCAACCTGTACTAGAATGATGGGAAGAAAAAAGTTAGGAGAAGAAAGGGAACGGCACATGATCCAAGGCACACCACATCCTCTGTAAAACATGGTGGAGGCAACGTGATGGCATGGGCATGCATGGCTTTCAATGGCACTGGGTCACTTGTGTTTATTTATGACATAACAGCAGACAAGAGTAGCCGGATGAATTCTGAAGTGTACCGGGATATACTTTCAGCTCAGATTCAGCCAAATGCCGCAAAGTTGATCGGACGGCGCTTTATAGTACAGATGGACAATGACCCCAAGCATACAGCCAAAGCTACCCAGGAGTTCATGAGTGCAAAAAAGTGGAACATTCTGCAATGGCCAAGTCAATCACCAGATCTTAACCCAATTGAGCATGCATTTCACTTGCTCAAATCCAGACTTAAGACGGAAAGACCCACAAACAAGCAAGACCTGAAGGCTGCGGCTGTAAAGGCCTGGCAAAGCATTAAGAAGGAGGAAACCCAGCGTTTGGTGATGTCCATGGGTTCCAGACTTAAGGCAGTGATTGCCTCCAAAGGATTCGCAACAAAATATTGAAAATAAAAATATTTTGTTTGGGTTTTGGTTTATTTGTCCAATTACTTTTGACCTCCTAAAATGTGGAGTGTTTGTAAAGAAATGTGTACAATTCCTACAATTTCTATCAGATATTTTTGTTCAAACCTTCAAATTAAACGTTACAATCTGCACTTGAATTCTGTTGTAGAGGTTTCATTTCAAATCCAATGTGGTGGCATGCAGAGCCCAACTCGCGAAAATTGTGTCACTGTCCAAATATTTCTGGACCTAACTGTATGGGACAAAAAAACGCCGGACCATGTCCAGACAGAGAGAAAAAACTTCACTATGCGTTTTTTCACTGTGAATGAACAGTTTCCACAGCATTTCAAAACAAATTGAAACAAAATCAAAATGCGTGGAAACTGTTCAGTCAAAGAGTTGAAAACAAAATACTTATCCAGGGCTCCAAAGGCGAGATCAGGATGACTAGGGGGGAAAAAAAGGAAAAAATTGAATCCACCGAAGAAAACAAACTGTAGCAGACACACTGGAGATCTCCAAAAGGAAAAAATAAACTGGAGCATACTAGAAAAATGTCCGGCGGTTCACAGCCACACAGACGACATAACAGGAGGACCTGGTGTTCAAGACATGTTCACTGGAAAAAAGCTGACACAGAAAACATTATCACTGGCATCAGCTTGAGGCAGAATCTCATTCTTTATACACCAAGGGCTGGACATGATTGGCCCACTGGGATTAGAGCCAAGCCCCGCCCCTGTCTCACTGACAAGCACAGAACCTGACTCACTTCCAGCACTGGCCACTAGAGGGAGCCCAGAAAGATCCTTAGGAAGAATCTTAACCCCCTCACAACAGACAATGGCCAAACTAACAGAAATACCATCCACAACACCACCACCCTCTGAGGAGGGGTCACTGCTACCTCACCAGGGACACAAGGCTTCTCAGGATGAAAATGATGGAAAGCAAGAATCAATCTGTCAGCATGAATGTCAGAAGCGAACACCCAAGAATTGTCCTCCTGGCCGAAACCTTTCTGCTTGACCAAATACTGAAGTTTCCGTCTATTCAGACAAGAATCCATAATCTTCTCCACTTCATACTCCAGATCCCATTCCACCAACACAGGATCAGGAGGTGCAGCTGTCGAAGCTACAGATTCAAAATATCTCTTCAAAAGAGACTTATGAAATACATTATGAATCTTAAAAGTCTCAGGCAAAGCCAAACAAAAAGACACTGGATTAACAACTTCATAGGAATATTCTTAGAAGAAAGCCAAACCAAGTCCTCCACTTTAAACTGAGGAACTATAGCCCTTCGACGGTTGGTAAATCATTGGGTATTCTCCTGGGACCAAAACAATCTGTCCATTACTTGATCCCAGATTTGTTTCATTCTGTTCACTACCGTGTCCACTCCCGGACAGGCCAAAGCCTCAACCTGCCCAGAAGAGAACCTAGGATGAAAACCAAAATTACAAAAAAAAGAAGTCAAAGTAGCAGAACTAGACCTATTATTAAGAGCAAATTCCGCCAATGGCAAAAAAGAAACCCAGTTATCCTGATCCGCAGATACAAAACACCTCAGATAAGTTTCCAACGTCTGGTTTGTTCTCTCAGTCTGACCATTGGTCTGAGGATAAAAGGCAGATGAAAAGGACAACTTGATTCCCAACTTAGAACAAAATGTTCTCCAAACCCTAGAAATAAACTGAACCCCTCTATTTGATACAATATTCTCAGGGATCCCGTGAAGATGAACCACATGCTGAAAAAACAAAGGAACCAAAACTGAAGAAGAAGGCAACCTAGGTAATGGTACCAAATGGACCATCTTAAAAACCTATCACAAATAACCCAAATGACCATCATCCTCTGAGAAACCAGGAGATCATAAATAAAATCCATAGATATATGAGTCCAAGGGCTTTTGGGTACCAGTAATAGTGACAATAAACCGCTAGAGCAGATACAAGAGGACTTGGACCTTGCACAAATCTCACAAGACTACACAAAACCCCTGACATCTGTAGATAAAGAAGGTCACAAAAAAGACCTGGTCACCAAATCTCTAGCACCAAAAGTCACCAGATGACCAGCTAAGACTGAGCAATGAACCTCAGACATTACTCTACTTCTCCATTGGTCAGGGACATACAATTTTCCTCTAGGACATCTTCTTGGTTTCGTATTCTGGAGCTTTTCAAGTTCTAATTTTATATCCGGTGAAATCGCAGAAAGAATCACAATGGCAGATAGTTCACCCGCATTAGGTGAATCAGTCAACAAGCTTCTTGATAGAGCATTAGCTTTAACATTTTTGGTGCCCAGAAGGAAACACACCAAAAAATTAAAGTAGGTTAAAAATAAAGCCCACCTAGCCTGCCTAGGATTCAATCTTTTAGCTGATTCAAGATAGGTCAAACTTTTATAATCGGTAAGTACAGTAATTTGATGTCTAGCCGCTTCCAACCAGTGTCTCCATTCTTTAAAAGCTCACTTCATAGTCAACAATTCCCAATTACCTACATCATAATTACATTTGGATGGAGAGAATTTCTGATAAAAGAAAGCACAAGGATTTATTTTAGCAGTTACAGGGTCTCTCTGAGATAACACAGCCCTGCTCCAATCTGTGAGGCATCCACCTCCACCTGAAATGGAAGTGAGGTATCAGGTTGCCTCAGGACTGGAGCAGAGGTAAACTTCTCCTTCAGCACTTGAAAAGCCTTAATGGCCTCAGAAGTCCAATTCTCAACATTCACTCCCTTCTTAGTCAAATCAGTAAAAGGCTTGACGATAATGGAGAAATTCTCTATAAATCTTTGATAAAAATTAGAAAAACTCAAGAATTTTAGAAGTTACTTCAAAGATGTGGGCTGAACCCACTCATGGATAGCCTGAACCTTGACAAGATCCATCCCAATCGAAGACGGGGATAAAATATATCCCAAAAAGGAAATGGTTTGTACGCCAAAGAGACATTTAGACCCTTTAATATATAATGCATTTTCCCTGAGTACCTGAAAGACCGTACGAACCTGTCTAACATGAGACACCCAATCATCAGAGAAGATCAAAATATCATCCAAATAAACCACTAGAAATTTACCAATAAACACTTGCAAGATATCATTCAAGAATGACTGGAAGACGGAAGGTGCATTAGTGAGCCCAAAATGCATCACTAGGTACTCAAAATGCCCCTCAGGGGTGTTAAAAGACATCTTCCATTCATCACTTTCCTTAATTCGGATAAGACTATATGCCCCCTTAAGGTCAAGTTTGGTAAACCAGTTGGCACCTTTTACTCTAGAGAACAAGTCTGACGTCAGAGGCAATAGATATTGATATTTAACAGTGATTATATTAAGTAACCAATAGTCAATGCAAGGTCTTAAAGATCCATCCTACTTGGCAAAAAGGAAAAAGGCCGCACCCAGGAGCAAAGATGAATGTCTAATATGACCTTTATTCAGCGACTCTGTAATGTAATTCTGCATGGACTCATGTTTCCTTTAGGAAATTTGGAGCCAGGCAATAATTCAATCGCACAAACATAATCCCTTTGGGGAGGTAAAGAATCAGATTTAGTCTCGTTAAACACATCAATGAAATCAGACAAAAATTCAGGTACTTCATCTACTTTAGAAGGAACAGACAAAGAGAGGTCATTATACACACACTGACAACCCCAGCTAAAAATGGACAAAGATTTCCAATCTAATACATGATTGTACCTGCAACCATGGAAATCCTAACACCAGATTATCATGTAGATCCTCTATTACCAAAAATTCACATTCTCCTGATGACAGTGTTCAACCCTCATAAATACCTGAACCCTGAACTGGGGCTTATTTTTGGCAAGAGGAGTAGCATCAATTCCCCTTAAAGGAATGCATTTTTGGAAAGGCACCAGAGGAAAACCAAATCTTTTTATGAATCCCAAATCTATCAAATTCAAGGTGGCCGCTGAGTCAAGAAAGGCTGTAGCGGAAAAAGATGATAAGGAACAGAAAAAAAGAAACTGCCAACAGAAACTTAGTTTGTAAAGCACCCAACTTAAGGAAATGAGCAGACGTCCTCTTTCGCTTCGGACAAACAGCAATAATATGAGCAGCATCCCCACAGTAAAAGCAGAGCTTATTCCTTCTCCTAAATGCTTGTCACTCTACATTGGATTGAACTCTATCACATTGCATAGGTTCAGAGACATTTCCCTTAAACGATACATCAGCTCCCAGATCTTTACACTCATGAAGATGTTTATGAACCTGGATAGCCAAGGTCATTGACTCATTCAAGCCAGTGAGTATAGGAAATACCACCCTCACATCCTTCACGGTCTCCGCCAAACCCTTTCTAAAAAGTGCAGCAAGAGCCTCTTCATTCCACTTAGCGAGGACCGCCCACTTTCTGAACTTCTGACAATAAAGTTCCGCTGAATCATGACCCTGGGACAAACCCAACAGAGCCCTATAAGCTTGATTAACAATGTTGGGTTCATCATACAACAACCCCAAGGCCTGAAAAAGAATACACTTTAGCAAGAGCAGGTTCTCCAGGGATCAAGGAAAAAGCCCAATCCTGAGGATCACCACACAGTAGGGAAATAACAATTTTAACCTGCTGCACGGGATTTCTTGAAGACTTAGGTCTTAATGCAAAAAATAATTTACAATTATTCCTAAAATTCAAAAATTTAGCTCTATCCATAGAGAATAGATCAGGAATAGGGATTCTAGGCTCTAGTACAGGATTCTGAACGAAATAGACGGAGATTCCCTGGACCTCAGCAGCAAGGTGACTAACTTGATCAGCTAACTGATCAATTTCCATAATGTTAAAAGGTCTCCTACTTGACCCAGAGAAAAAGAGGGAAAATAAACAATTTTTTTTTTAAAAATTTGCCTTCTTTTGAGTACCTTCTTTTTGTGTGGCTGGTGATACTGTTAAAGGAAACCTGTCACCAGATTTTTCCCTATTAAACTAAAAGAATCACCTTCTGCAGCTCATGGGCTGCATTCTATGAAGGTGCACCTTGGCCCTGACTCCTCTTCCAGACCCTAAAAATAACTTTAGCCCAGGAGCTGCAGAAGGTGATTCTTTTAGTTTAATAGGGAAAAATCTGGTGACAGGTTCCCTTTAAGGTCAGGAGACCACTGACATTCCTGTAAATATCCAACTCAAGAGAAAACACCATTCATTATCCAGAGATAATGGCCACCCAAGTACTAAGAACCACTACCCCAAAAGTCCAGAAGGAAAAAACCTGGAAAACCACTAAAAAAGCACAAGAGTGGTTGGTAACTAACAGGCGGCAACCCCCTGACTATTTAGACACAACTAAAAATAGCAGTAGAGCGTGCCTATGTGGCACCCCTGCGGCTCTAGTTGCCACAGAGTTTTGCACCTCAGTTAAGGTGCGGTATTCGCCTCGGGTAAGGAGGGGGTAATCACCGGTGTTCCACATTCACCCTTTACATACTGCTTAGGAGACTTCTCACTGGGGAGCTGGGCTAGGGTAGACAGGGAGTTGGCCATCACGAAGCTTGGGAATCTCCCGGTCACTAGGATAACCACCTGGTGGGCGGGTTCCACTTGGGGTAAAAGTAGGAGCAACTCACACAATTGTCAGTGAGTCTACCCGGGACTTGAGTTCTGGTGACACGACACCACCACCTTCTTCCTTTTTCTTCTTTCACGGGGCCTGTGGCTTCAAATGGAACGCTCAGCCCAGGTTCCTCACTACTGGAGGGGCAACTCTTAGAAAGGACATTTTCCAAACACTGGTGGCTTTTTCCAACTTATCCGAGGTCAACGGGGCCCATCACAGCGGGTGACCTGTACTACCTGGGTGTGCGGCATAACAGTGAGTAAAACAATTTGGAACTGCAGCAACCGACTCGGACCCTTATTACCGGCGCCGCCGCCCCGCGCCTCAGTGCCGACGCCCTCTGCCACCACTA
Source organism: Anomaloglossus baeobatrachus (assembly GCF_048569485.1). Lineage (NCBI taxonomy): Eukaryota > Metazoa > Chordata > Amphibia > Anura > Aromobatidae > Anomaloglossus > Anomaloglossus baeobatrachus. The sequence goes on from NC_134358.1 coordinate 430,605,648, forward strand.
TTACTCCCCTCATCATCCTCCCCGGGGTTCGCTCCACCTGTAGGGAGCGATACAATCTCGGCTGCTACTACCATCAGCCCCAAAGGATGATGACAGCAGTAGCGTCTAATTCCCGGGCCACATACCGCAGGTGGCGTCACGACAAAAACATCCACCTCTTAATTCCCTTTTATTGTGGACACCTCGGGGCACGAATCTGGGTAGGGCCACCCGTAACACCCCTGGAACCGACATCATCAGCCCGGCGATGAGTAAGGTTAACCCCATGCCCCCTGGGTGCCACATTTTTGGCATCACGAACAGGACAACGTGCCAGCCCAAAACCCGGGTACTGTGCGCCTTATTAGACTGTGTTAAAACCGGATTTATTGAAAGGACAGTCGCCATTATTTGTACAGCGGGGAAAAGACGGGGCGTGTCATCGTGGGTTGAAATCAAAAAGAGCGCAAAAGCATGGGTGGAGCCCAGAAAAGCGTGCAAACAGAGGCCCTGCTAAGACAACAAATGATAGGATAGATCACTAGGTGAAGCCAGCAAAACCCAAATATATGCCAACTCCTGATGATCAAAATTCCCTTAAGACCACACGATCCTCCTACCACTACATCAGGAAACTCTTGTGCAGGACACCAAACAGCATTAGCATCTAAAAGAGTTTGTTTCAAAAATCGGCTAACTAGCAACTGCCATATGCAGAAAAATATTCAATGTCCAACACGACTAATAGTGAGCAGTCCATTTATGTGGTCTAATAACTGTATACTAAGTACAATGAAAATATGCAAAAAATGATGGAGAAAGGTCTTTACTAGATTATCAGCAATGTCCCTTTCTTATAGTTCATGTATGGGAGCACAATGGGGAAAAAATGCATATATGACCAATAATCGCAGGACCACGTTCAGACAGAAAAAAAAACTCCATTATGCGTTTTTTCATTGAGAATGAACAGTTTCCACAGCATTTCAAAACTAATTGAAACAGAATCAAAATAAACATTGCGCATGCAAGAAAAATGCATGAAAACTATTCAGTCACAGACTAGTGACTCGCCCACCCCAGGGCTATGGGACACCCGGTGCTGGGCCGGACTAGTCCGGGGGGTCGTCAGTGGTGGCGGGGCCCGACTCCGTGACCCTGGCGGGAGTCAATTAATATGGCTTCAGTGGGGGTGATTAAAGTTTATAATATTCGTGACACCACCTGTGGTTTGTGGCTATTAAGCCGCCGCTGCTGTATGGGGCCTCCGGGGGTGATGGAACGGCAGCTTGGATGTTCCTGCTCCCCACAGGTGGAGCGGTACCCCGGGTCACAGTTGGTGCTTGTAAGTGTCTATGCAGTGATAGAAGTCTATGCAGGCGAAATAACTGAGGCAACTCCAGAGGGTGCAATTTCAAGGTGTTTACTCACAGTTCATGGTTGGTGCACACTGGTGCCTCTGGACTGCTGAGACCCACTGTCAGGGACCTCCGCCGATCCTGGGTAGATCTGGGGGCAAAAGCCGGTGCACCCCTCTAACATGTCTCTTTTCTCGGTCGTCTTCTAAGCCTCGCCTTTTATGGATGGACCTGGCTTGGCCTCCACTACAGCCTCCAGGCCGGGGGCTCTCCTAGTGGGTGTTCTACCCCCTTTCCAGAGGTTCTGCTGTGGACTGTGGCCCTGGGCGCTTGCAGCCACCCAGGACCTCGTTTTTTGCCTTTGGAACTGATTTCGCGTCCTCCAGCTTCTAGGGACCGTCCCCTGTGTGCGGCCTGATCCCTCCATCTGTTGACTTCGTGGAACAGTCCACAGGCTTGAAAGCTGTCTGTGGCCCTGGAATCCCTTCTGTTCTACTTGGTGTCACCTGGACCTACTGGGTCCCAGGGTCTTCACCAGGAAGCGTCACTTTCCCCTTCTTGCTCCTGACTGACTAGAGCACTTCTCTCAGCTCTCCTCTCTCAGGCTACCTCCTCTCTCTCTCTGCCTGCAACTCGCTCTTTCTCTGCCTCCCGCAGACTGACTAAACTCTGACCTTCCTTACTACTCTGCTCTCGAGTGGCTCCTCCCACCCACCAGTTGCTAAGCTACCACCCTATGGGAGCAGAGATGGGTCTTACGGCCCCTCCCAGCATGCAGCATGAGAGGGTTGCTGCCACTGTCCCTGGTCCCTGTGTGTACCTAACAATGGTGTAGTGCAAATTTGCCTATGGACCGGCGTTCACCCCTTTCCTTACCCAGGATGGGACATCACACCACTGGATGGGGTGCAATGTTCCTGTGGCGACGGAAGCCTCAGGAGTGCCACACTAGAAAACAAAATACTTATCCAAGGCTCCAAAGGCGAGATCAGGATGACTAGGGGGGAAAAAAGGCAGAAACTGAATCCAACGAAGCAAACAAACTGTAGCAGACACACTGGAGATCTCCAAGAAGAAGACAAACTGGAGCACACTGGAGAAGTATCTGGTGGTTCACAGGCACACAGACGACATAAGGCCAGAATCACACTTGCTAGTGCCTCGCGTGTAACTCACGCGAGTCTCTCATGGCAGAACCCGGCTTGGCCGCACATTCCCCTGACAGGAGTGGGTCGGTTGCATGTATCTCTATGCAGCTCAAACGCTCCTGTATGCATAGTGTGCGGCCAAGTCTGGTTCTACTATGAGAGACTCGCGCGAGTTACACGAGAGGCACTAGCAAGTGTGATTCTGGCCTAACAGGTGGACCTGGTGTTCAAGACATGGTCACTAGAAAAAAGTTATATAAGGATAAGGCTGCACATCAAACTTAAATAATAGTATAATGCCTCAAGCATATGGAAAAAGCTAGACACAGGAAACAATATCACCGACATCAGTTTGAGGCAGAATCTCATCCTTTAAACAGCAAGGGCTGGACATGATTGGCCCACTGGGTTTGGAGCCAAGCCCCGAACCAGTCTCACTGACAAGCCCAGAACCTGACTCACATCCAGCACTGAGCCCAGAAACATCCTCAGGAAGAATCTTAACTCCTTCACAACCGGCAACGGCCAAACCAACAGAAACACCATACATAACAGAGGGCTCTGATCCACTACTGTGAGGGGGAAAGAGCTAGATCGAAATATTTAGGGAGGTCTAGATGTGACCCTCTGTCACAGCTGAATGTGGCTCACAATGTAAGAATAAAAAAGGGGGTTTTAATCCAGCAGATTGACTTCAGAATCCAATATGTAAAACTTAACATTTATTCCTTGTTAAAATACAAAACTTATGACAAGGTGAAACAAATTACAAGGCACCGCACACATATTGTAACTGTAGGTGCAGACCTACACATTTTGACTTAGTGTCTTAAGGGTATGTGCGCACGTTGCTTTTTACCTGCTTTTTACCTGCTTTTTTGCTGCTTTTTCTTCTGCGCTGTTTAATGCCAAAATGGATGTGTTCTTCTATTCAAGCAAAGTCTATGGGAATTTGGGTTTCTTGTTCACACTATGTTGTTCAAAATGCTGCCTTTTTGTGGCAGAACTTTGGTCAAAAACTCAGCTTTGCAGTGCAAAACCCAAATGGCAAAAACAATTGACATGTTGCTTCTTTGAAAAGCTGAGTTTTTGACCAAAGTTCTGCCTCAAAAAGGCAGCATTTTGAACAACATAGTGTGAACAAGAAACCCAAATTCCCATAGACTTTGCTTGAATAGAAGAACACATCCATTTTGGCATTAAACAGCGCAGAAGAAAAAGCAGCAAAAAAGCAGGTAAAAAGCAGGTAAAAAGCAACGTGCGCACATACCCTAACTTTCTTTTTCCACATTGACGAGGCACCTCAGAAGTCTCTTCAGTCCAGAAAGGTGGACAATTTACAAAGGGTGTGAGCTGATTTTTATTTTTTCTCCGAAGGTAAGAAAAGATGGGCAACCACTGCCATGAAGCATTCACTAATAAACTCAAACTGTGCTTAAACAGTGCTAAAATAACACCTGCACATTATAGTGTCATAGTGCCTAAATAATCCTACTGCACAATACCTCCACATGACATCCAAATAGCATTATACAATGCCCAAATAATACTGCCACACTCCTACAAATTATATGGATTCTATTTTCTGCATCAACCCATGTCACAGTTTGGCGGTGCAAAAGCAGATTACAAAAGGGTAAGACCTCCAATCACAAGAAAAAACAGACAAATTTAAGAGAAAACCACAGTGCTACAATATTTTAAATTTTTTAATTTCAGGCTCCATATCTCACCATCCACTACAGCTTTCAGCATGAGACTAACCTCATTTTATAGACAATCATCTTGGGAATTTCATATATAAAGTTAACTTGCAACTATTTAGCATATGATTAGTTATGCAGATTCTTGTCATGTAACTAAATTGTAACTGTTTTGTTCCTGGTGTTTGAAAAATATTTTTCTTCCTGTATACTATAAATTACTAGATTGTTTCCCAAGTGAAAAGTCACTGGTTCAAGGAGCAGCCATGAAGAAGATTTTCCAAGAAAAGAGGAACAGCATTATCCAGCTCATTGACAGTGGTCACTTGGCCAAGAAAATTGCATCATGTGGGTGTAGGGTCGGTCCGGACGTTGGCCGAGGCCTAGTGTTGTAGTCGTGCACCTGCCCGACGCGCTACATGAAAAGGAGTTTAGGGGTGTGGTGGAGCCGGTGTGGCGTGGTTACTTGAAGGCTGCAAGTTTGTTTCACAGGCTGACGGTTTTGGTCCTAAAGCATCGCAGACACACTCATAGTTGCTGAAAAACACTTTAACTGTACTGGAACACCAACATTCTTCTCCTTTGGAGAGGCACACATAATTTACAGGTATTGGTATACAGTACAACATGGCTCTTCCCATACCGGGCATGTGCAGAGTCCCACCGGCTCTTGAGAGTATCCTCCACTTTGGGTCTTTTGGCAAGTAACATCTCTGCTAACGATAGGCTACCCTGAGTTTAACATCCCAAGTTCGGAATGCGGCACTCATCTTGTCCCGCACTACTTCAGTCTGCCCGCTGACCTCAGAGGCACTGCTGATGAATCTCCTGGACACCGCTCTGTATCTGGTTTCTGTAGGACACCAACTTCAGTCACCTTCCTGTCCAATGCTTCTGCCTGCTTTTGAGCACACCACACCGCTCTTTCTCTCTTCTACTGCTCTCACTTCATCTCTAAACTTAACTGACCAGGGGGCGTGTCCAGGATGCTGAGCTGAGTGGACGTGGGGAAGAGGAGCTCCTGTTGACCCTCAGCTAAATCAGCACTTATCATAAGCATAAACCTACTCACCGGCTCTCAGGATGGGACCACGGAGGATTAAACCATCGCAGCAGGCATCGGTGGCCCCCCCGCTGCACACCACGGCGCTGGATACTTTCTTGGGCCTGGAACAGGGTCCAGGGGAGGCCCGGACGCCATCTTTCCAGGAGCATGGAGGGGAAATGGAGGCACTGGCCCGGCCTGCTAAGCAGCAAGAGAAGGAGGAGTGGGTGAGCGGGGACACAGGGGGGAGTGGAGGAATCTCTGCAGCAGATCCAACAGGGGATGCCTTGGCTCAGCAGCCCTGCACTGCATCGGATCCTCAGGCACAGCAGCAGCAGGCCCAGGAGCACATAGTGGCTGTGGGAGATAAGGTGGAGGTCGGGGGGCAGCCCTCCCCACTGCCGGGAGAAGGGACTGCAGCCACAGCTGGTAATATCAGGGAACAGAGCAGCCTGCTTCCCCCCTCTGGGCCTCGATGTGGAGATCAACCTTCCCAGCTTCCCCAGCACCAGACTAAAACTCCAGTGTCTATTACTGCAGGTGCTCACCTTAAAGGGCCAGACACCTTCTATAAGGACATGCATGATTTCATAAGTAAACTTCCTTCTAAAGAGGACTTTCAATGCCTCATACATGAGGTTAAAGCAACTTGCAGGTCAGAAATAGCTGAAGTGAGGAGAGATTTGCAGCAATTGTCTGGCAGAATTGAATCCCTGGAGGAAGAGCATGACATCACCAGATCCCATGTATCAGAATTACACAAACTGGCAACATCGCAACAAAAAATTATGGAGGATATGCAGTCTCACATAGAGGATCTCGACAACAGAGGACGCCGTTGCAATGTCCGTGTGAGGGGGGTCCCAGAGTCAGATGGGCCCGAGGACACAAACTCCATACTACAATCCATCTTTAATGAAGTGTTGGACGCTCCCCCTTCTAACATCATCAAGCTGGACAGGGCACACAGGGCTTTACAGCCGAAGAATTTATCCACCCAACCCCGGGACATCATTTGTTGCATTCACGACTTCTCCACCAAAGAACTGATCATGGCTAAGGCTAGAATGAGGCGCACGGCATCTGTGTTCAATGGCAAGGAAATCCAGCTTTTCCCGGATCTTTCTCGCATCACACTCCAGAAAAGGCGGCACCTCAAACCCCTCCTCACGAGCCTGAAGGAGCACCAGGTTCCATACCGCTGGGGTTACCCGTTTGCACTAACAGCGCGCAGAGGGGGTAAATCGGCGACCCTTCGCACTCCAGCAGATACTACTCTGTTCTGTGAAGCATTGGCCATTCCAGCGGTCTGTATCCCAGATTGGGACTTGCAAAGGTTGGAAGGTCCGCCCCCTCCCATGTGGTCCAAGGTGAGGGGTGGAGGGCGTGGGGCTTTGGGGGGGAGAGGAGGTAGGGGCCGCGGGTCGCTCCCCTCCCTGGCTCGCCGTTGAAGACACTCCTTAACCTGGTTGGTGCCTATTTCTTATACCCTCTGAGTTCCAGTGGCTGAGCATGCTTTGTGATACTGTGACTCTCTCTACAGCAAGCCTCTGACTGTCCATTGTGTCATCTGCGGCCCTCTGGGTCTGTTGAGCTGCATAAGGGGGGGGGGCTGTAGCCACAATGATGCCGTGGGGGGTAGGGGGGTTGGCGGGAGCCCGGTCCCCTTACTTGGAGTTAGTGGTTGAGGTTTTTTTTTTTCTCCCTTGTTTCCTTTAGGCACGGGCCCGTGCCCACTGGACTGACCCCCGTAGGAGGGCTACTGGGGAGTGAGGTGGGTGGCTCTCTCAGCCCAGACGGGTTGGGGAACCTCCCTCTAGGTCTCTCCCTTCCGGGTTTACCCCCCGGGAATCTATGCCTAAGGTTTATGCATTTTGGTTAATGTTCTTAATTCATGTTCATTTCTATGTTTGTCCTTGTCTCCCCCCTCCCCGATGTTTTTTCCTTATGTGTCCTTTCAGGTACCACCCCTTCTAGAGTCCCTGGGAGCTGCGGCCCTTTGTCGTATGGACCATCTCCTCTGGCCGGCTTCACAGGGGAAGTCATGCCCCCGACGGTATAGGTGTGCCATTAGCTTTTTCTTACTTCTAAGTTTTAGATATGACCCGCATTATCTCTCTTAACGTAAAAGGTCTGAATTCACCCCGTAAGAGGAAATTGCTGCTACAGGAACTGAAAACATCAGGTGCAGACATAGCCTTTATCCAAGAAACACATTTTGTGGAATCAAACACTTTCAAATTTGCGTCCCACCGCTTTCCCATCCATTACTCGGCTTACTCGGGCTCCAAGAGGGGGGGAGTTGCTATTTTAATATCCTCCAGTTGTCCTCTACAAATTACGGGTTCTCACTGCGATCCAGAGGGTAGATATGTGATTCTGGAGGGCCAACTGGGGGGATCCCCGCACATACTGGCCAACATTTATGCACCTAATGAAGGGCAGATACGCTTTCTTAAGAAAATACTCGATCTGATAGGCGGACTGGCACCGGCCTCTACGGTGTTGGGGGGAGACTTTAACATCCCCTTTTCGGAGGTGGCCGACAGACTCTCTGTGGGGGGACACCCTCCATCGGGTGCTTTGAAAAATTTGTCCCGGGACTTTCGTAGGCTCATTAGATCAGGCGCTTTATACGACGCTTGGAGGGTGGACCACCCGGGAGAGAAGGCCTTTTCCTTCTACTCGCATCCGCATCAGACGCACACCAGAATAGAATATTTTTTCATTGACTCACAGCTGCTGGGGCGTCTTGAGCGGGTGGAGATGGGATCCATTACGTGGTCAGACCATTCCCCACTCATAATGGACTTCAAGAAAGATGGTCCTCGACATAGGCCTCAGCATTGGCGCCTTAATGAATCTCTGATCAAAAATCCCGACACTAGGGCCTTTTTAAATAAGCAACTGGTCGAATTCTTTCAGTTGAACACGGGCACGGTCACGTCGCCGGCAACACTCTGGGAAGCTCACAAGGCAGTGATGAGGGGACTATGCATTAGAGAGGGCGCCAGGGCTAAAAAGAATGCCACAAGTCAGCGGGACTCTATAACGGCCCATCTTAAGCTACAGGAGGGGAGACTGGCGGCTGCCCCATCACTGACTATTCTTAGGAGAGTCATCAGCCTTAGGGAAAAGTTGAGAGACTTGGCAATTGGCAGAGCAGAAAAATTGCTAACCTTTTCCAAACAAAGATACTATGAAACGAGTAATAAGGCTCATACCTTACTCGCCAGGCAGCTTAAGGAGCGCACTACATCCTCATGCCCTCAGGCTCTGCGCGACGAAAAGGGCACTATCCACTATCACCCCGCTTCAATAGCTGACATTTTTTTCAATTACTACAACAAGCTTTATAACCTTCCGGTTCCCCCGGGCATGGCTTTGCGCAGGGCTGGGGCACTTGGGGACTATTTTTCGGCCCTTGAGCTCCCTTCACTGCCTTGCGGAGCAGCCGCGGCTTTGAATGAAGAGATTACTACAGAGGAACTGGAGCAAGTTCTGGAAGCCCTGCCTGGCGGGAAGTCACCGGGCCCGGACGGCTTTACTTATTTTTATTACAAGGTGTTTGCGGCGGAGCTCCTCCCACACATGGCCGCCTTGTTTAACTCTTTCCTTCAGGGTGACCCTATCCCTCCATCCATGCTACACTCCCATTTAATCCTCCTGCCCAAGCCACCCAGGGACCCATTGGACTGTGCTAATTATAGACCAATAGCCCTTTTGAACTCCGATTTGAAGATGTTCACCAAGCTCTTGGCGGCCAGGCTTAATCGATGGTTGCCCCAACTCGTGTATAAAGACCAGGTGGGTTTTGTCCCTTGCCGTCAGGGGGGTGACAACACCAGGAAGGTCATAGACCTGGTGGATGTGGCAAATCGGACGAAGCAACAGGCGTTGGTGTTGAGTCTAGATGCAGAGAAGGCTTTTGACCGCCTTGCGTGGCCTTTTCTCTTCAAGACACTGGAGGTCTTTGGGATCTCGGGTGGCTTTATGCGGGCCTTGAAGTCCCTGTATAGCGCTCCTACGGCCTCTATCAAACTCCCCCTCCACATCTCTAAGCCTTTTCTCATCTCCAATGGCACCAGGCAGGGGTGCCCCCTGTCCCCCCTCCTTTTTGTGCTATGCATAGAGCCCCTCGCGGCCTCGGTCAGGAGCAACCCAGACATCTCGGGGGTCCTGGTCAGGAATAAACCGTTTAAAATCTCGCTTTTTGCCGACGATGTGCTCATTACACTTACTAACATCCATGTGTCCCTTCCAATTTTAATGTGCACCTTGGGTAGGTACGGGAGCCTTTCGGGGTATAAGATCAACTCTAGTAAAACGGAGGCAATGCCCTTGAATCTCGACCCGGTGGCCCTGGATTACCTGCGTTTGAATTTTAAGTTTCGTTGGAAGACAGATGCGGTCAAGTACCTGGGGGTTAACCTCACATCTACTTATGATTCCCTCTATAACCTTAACTTCCCCCCCCTTTTCCGAGAGCTGAGAAATCTTTTGAGCAAGTGGTTGCCCCTCCCTCTGTCGTGGATGGGGCGCATTGCGGCGGTTAAAATGAGCTTGCTCCCAAAATTATTATATTTCTTTGAAACCCTCCCAGTTAAGGTACCAATAAAGGAGCTGAAGTCCCTTCAGGCGGCTATCCTTAGATTTATTTGGTGTAACAAACGTCATAGGGTGGCCAGGGAGGTGTTGATGGCTCGGAGAAACAGGGGGGGGCTTTCTGTCCCGGACATCCTAAAATACTATTGGGTGGCCCATCTTAGGAGGATCCCCTGTTGGGTGTCCCTTTGGGCATACAACAGGTGGACTGAGATTGAAAAACTTTGGCTGGCGCCTATACATCCAAACACGCTCCTGTGGCCCCCGGCCCGGTGTGATTCGCCCCCCCCTCTTCTTGGACCGATGCAGTTCACTAGGGACCTCTGGGCATTTTGCATTAGAAGATTTCCTTTGGCATCCCCCTGCTCCCCTCTGGTGTCCTTCATATACCAACCCTTGCTCCCAAGCAGTCTGGAGTCGGACATGGTGCACCCCTGGCTCAAGGCAGGTCTATTCAGATTTGCAGACATTATAGATGGAAGTACAATGCAGATCCATTCCTTTGAGTACCTTAGAGATAAATTCTCTCTCTCTAATCGAGAGTTTTTCCAATATCTGCAGATCAGAGACTTGGCTGGCTCCTTGTTTGGCAGGGCAGGGGCCTCGATTCCCACAGATTTTGAGAAAATTTGCAGAAGGGGCACTGATACTAAGGGACTAATTTCGGAAATTTACATTTTGCTTTCTGAGTCACGGGAGGGGCCCGAGGGGTCTTTTCCATACATGCGGAAATGGGAGTCTCTATTGGGAAGGCGGATACTTCCTCGGGAATGGGCAGCAATCTGGGGAAACGCCGCCAAGACGTCAATATGCACACTATATAAGGAAAATATCTATAAAATTTTGCTATTTTGGTACCACACTCCAGATTTCCTTCATGGCATAGACCCCTCCATACCGGCTTGTTGCTGGAGATGCGGGGGAGGCAGGGGCAACATTCTGCACATATTCTGGTCCTGTCCAGGGATAGTCCCCTTCTGGGAGCGGGTTAGAGGGTTGATCCATAAAGTACTATATATAGAGGTTGATCTTGATCCCCTGATCTATGTTCTGGGTCTTGGGAATGGGGGATTGGGAAAAACGGCCTCTAAGCTTTTGTCCCACATCCTTACGGCGGCCAGATGCTTAATTGCAAAGAATTGGAGGCAGCCAGGGACACCCTCACTCCAGAGCCTCAAGTATAGATTACTGGACGTTAGACGCATGGAACATCTCACGGCACTATTGCATGACACAGTTGACCGTTTCCAGGCCGTGTGGGCACCATGGGACTACTTTGCGGGACAGGAGGATCTGTGAGACTGAGGCCTATGGGTCCTATGGAAGGAGCATGGACTCTTGAAACCCTTCCCTCTTCCCTCCTATTTCTCCTCTCCCCTCCTAACCCTCCTCACCTGTCCTGTCATTGTTTGTCTAGGTTCGATAAGAATTGTGAATTTTATGTTTTATTTTATGTATGAAAAACGTAAATTGAAAATCTCAATAAAAATTCAAAGTTTAAAAAAAAAAAACTTAACTGACCAGGAAATCTTACCTCCCATAACCCCCTAACCTGTGGGCCAGGATTCCTTCATTAACCCTTGCAGTCCTGCCACTGTACCTTCTATCTGAACTCCCTCCTAGCACTTAGAGAATCCAGGGCTATCTGGTGGTAGCTGGGAGGACTGTGACATAACCCACATGCAACTTTCACAGATAATACACTAAAAGGCACAATACATTCTACAGATAAAATATTTATTTTCAATACAACAGCCAGAGTCTTCTGGGGGGTTTCCAGGGCATGGGTCACCCTCCTACATGGGTGCTATGACAGTTGGAAGATCAAGAAATCAAGTTTGTCCATCCATTCGATACAAAGACCTCGATGTACAGGCAAAAATCGGAGGCAACAAGTCGGCTCATCATCACAAGGTCTCTCAGTTCTTCTTACTTGACAAACACTGCAGTGAAGGTGGCTTGCATGCTTCGTAATAGTGATATCACAGATGTCCATGCAAGCCCCCTGCAACACACGTTACACAAGTCTGGAGTGGTGGCCCAAAAACGTGAAGAAGCCTCAAGTTCAAAATCATGATAAGAAGTGATGGCTCAAGGGGCGTGGCCTGGCCATGGAGGAGAGCAGCTGTGGGTAACACCGCTCCCGAGCTGAAGCCGGCCCCAGGACCATTCTAACTTTCAGCATACAGCTAGAAAACCCCCCAATGTCGGCCAGATGGAGGGGGAACAAACGTGGAACGGTTCCAGACCTATCGACACCCTCCACCCCCGGAATTACACGTTTTCTAAGGAGCTCGTCGGGCCCAGGGTATCAGCAGACTCACGTTAAGATGGCGGAGATGGCCTCTCATGCAGCTCTCCCAGCGTGGCAGGACACAGCAGGAACAGAGCGGGACACCAGGGCTCATAACACTGAACACACAGCAGCGGTACCAGAAATCAGCACAGAGCAGGAGCAGAAACTGAGCAAAGAGAAGATGCCCCAGACTGGACCCCATGCTGATATCTCAGGTAAGAGGGCAGCAGGGATGCAGGAGGAGATGGAGCCACATGGCCTGACACCGCAGGAGGTAGAGAGACTGCAACTACAATCCAGTGGGGGGGGGGGGGGAGACACAGGCAGCAGACCTCCGGGATCAGGAGCAATAGGGGTTAATACAGCCAGTCTGCCACAGGTAGCTCCTCTGCACATATCCTTGGGCCTGGAGAGAAGCACAGGATGGCTGACATCAGGAGCTGTGGCGATGCCACACAGCTCAGTTGATAAGAGATACTGTTGCCCTCCTGAAGTTAATACACACAATAATATACAGCAGAGGAATAATGAGGAACCCACTCTGGCCCCTGATACTGATATTGATATGGATACCACCTCGTCAAGCAAACATAATATAGCACACACAATGACTCTGCCATCCTCCCTCGAAAGAGGACTGCTCCCTAATAAATACTCAGGACCCCTGCCTCCAGTTTAACAGGAGAGGTGTCACAAGGTGGCTCACAACAAAAAGATTGTGTATGGGATGATTTAAAGGCATGGATACGGACCATCCCTACCAGGGAGGAGATGGAGAATTATATTACAAGAATGGAGGCCACTTACAAGGCAGAATCATCTGCGATAAGAGGAGAAATGCAACAACTGACAGAAAGAATAGAGAAATCCGAATACCGCACAGATACGGTCTCACAACTAATTGCCACACAGGATCAAGCTCTAACTGAACAGGCCTCCCAAATTGAACATCTGACGGATTTACTTGACGACTTAGAAAATAGAGGAAGGCGTAACAATATCAGAATTAGGGGCTTCCCTGAATCTGTGGGTCCACAGGAACTCGACAGAACATTGCGCCATTTGTTTAATTCGATACTAGGCCTCCATCTAGATGCTAAATTGGAATTGGACAGAGCTCACAGAGCATTGGGCCCAAGGCCACTACAAGGTGCTAACCCACGAGATGTCATATGCAAAGTGCACAAATATAAGAAAAAAGAGGATATCCTAATTAAAGCACGCCAGATGGGGCAAATTATACTCAGAGACACTCCTATTCTGCTTCTACAAGACCTTTCTCGTCATACTCTACAAAAAAGGAGAGTACTAAAACCTCTTCTTGATATTTTGAAGCAAGAAAACTTTCTTTAGTCATGGGGATTCCCCTTCAGACTGCAGATATGCCAGGCAGGCTCCCTGCGAGTGCTCCGCACCCTACACGACCTCCCAGAATTCTGCTCGGCCCTACGACTTCCAATGGTTCAAATTTCTCTAGCAGACTGGCCCTGTGTACACAGAAGAGCTGAGAATTCATCTGACCTGATACCTCCGCTCCCGCAATGAGCCCGTGACAAGAGGAGCAGAGATGCCCCCCGCAGGGAAGGAATCAGAAGGTCTAATACTTCATCTACACCACAGAGATGAAATGAAATGTACTATTTGGAAACCCGTTGAATCTTTTCTGAGGAACTTCCCCTACAATAAGACCCGAAGAAGGACTCTTGGAACAATCTTCATTGTTCTGTCCCCACTTAAAGGCGATGGAAGGTGCGTAGTTGTGAGAGGTTGTGAGAATCTTACCTTCGTTTTTCCTATAGGTGGGGCAGACAGGACCAGAGCACTCCAGAATGAAACATGCACATGCTGAGATGAAACAATGGTGGTTTATTTTCTCCAAAGGTTAGGACATGCAGAGTGCAGTAATCCAAGTACTTGGCATTGTAATTCTCCTGCGATGCTTGCCTCTGAAGCTACTACGTGGTCAGAAGACTTTGCTCCTAGTAGCTCCAATCCAATAAGGGATGTTGTTCTCACAAACTCTGGTTTGGAATGAACATACCAGGATGTGATGCAAGAGGGTCATCAGACACTCCCATGGGCTGGGCAAAAGAAACAGGGGAGCTGAAAGGTCTCACCAGTAGATGGCAGCAGAGACAAGCATGAAAAACATTAAATAACAGTTTTAACTAAGACAAATAGAAACAGCACACTCCCCGTCTGAAATTCACTTTGGGGATTTCACTATTAAGTCCATAATACAACCTGAAAGGAAAGGCATGTTAAATGCAAAAACAAGCTCAATTGAATCCAAAACAAGAAGGATGGCTCAAAGTTCAGGTCCGGTAGCGTTCATCCTGTAGGGACGCTCTCTATGGGCAAAAGCAGAACAAGTTCGTGGATTGGCCTTGCAAAGGTCTTCTTCTCACCTTTCCTGATGACCTTTAGCTCCACCTTCCGAACATTGCCGTCCTGACTAGGCAGTATCCAAGTAATCAGTCCCATAGGCCAGTCAGTCCTTTCTGTGGTCTGATCTTTCATGAGGACTAGGTCTCCTTCCTTGAGGTTCGGCTTGGGATGTCGCCACTTCTTTCTTCCTTGAAGAATGGTGAGGTATTCCATTCTAAGTCTGAACTGGGTGCAAAAACCCAAAAAACATCACTATGGGGAGATAAGGTATGCACACCAGTGACTATGTAAGGGGAATACATGAAATAGCAGAAACTGCTGTGTGAATACTGACTTGAAAAATCCAATAGCTATATGTAAGAGTGAAAATGTGAAAAATGGAATCTGCATTACTGCCATGAACATATGAATCAAGAGAAATTTAGCTACTGAATTGATCAATGCAATAGAGCTCCAACACTACGCCAAAGTATTTCTCTACGTTGGGGTCCCTAGCTTGTGTGTGTCCTCTCATGCAGTTAAAAAACTTACCGTGTATGGGAAGCTGAGACCCAGGCTATTTATGCGTATGATATGGATTGGCAATAGGTGTGGTTGGGGAAGGTTCACAAACGAAAAACTACTGACAAATAAGGAATAACGTTTGGAACACCATTCTAAGTCTGAACTGGGTGCAAAAACCCCAAAAAACATCACTATGGGGAGATAAGGTATGCACACCAGTGACTATGTAAGGGGAATACATGAAATAGCAGAAACTGCTGTGTGAATACTGACTTGAAAAATCCAATAACTATATGTAAGAGTGAAAATGTGAAAAATGGAATCTGCATTACTGCCATGAACATATGAATCAAGAGAAATTTAGCTACTGAATTGATCAATGCAATAGAGCCCCAACACTACGCCAAAGTATTTCTCTACGTTGGGGTCCCTAGCTTGTGTGTGTCCTCTCATGCAGTTAAAAAACTTACCGTGTATGGGAAGCTGAGACCCAGGCTATTTATGCGTATGATATGGATTGGCAATTATGCAACCGCTGCTATGGCTTCTGTGGAGGCGTCTGAGAAGATGTGCAGTTCCTTCTTTATGCTAGAGGTGAGGGAGATTTTGAGATAACATCTTGGGATGTGGATGTTGTTCAACCCACACAACGACTGTTTCCAAGCTTCCCATTTTTGCTGTTTGTCGGAAGGGAGTGGGGTATCCCAGTCCTTGACGGTTTCAGAGAATTGTCTCAGCAAGGATTTTCCTTGTATAGTGATAGGCGCCACAAATCCCAGTGGGTCGAACAAGCTGTTCACTATAGAGAGGACACCACGTTTTGTGAATGGCTTGTCTGAGCAACTTACTTGAAATCTGAAGGAGTCGGCTGCAAGATCCCATCTGATGCCTAGGCTCCTCTGCACGGGTGGACTGTCTAGCCCCAAGTCAATGTCCTTAAACCCAGGGGCGTGATCACCCGACTCAAAGGCTCTCATTACGGTCAGGCTATTGGAAGCAATTTTGTGTAACCTGAGTTTTGCCTGGGACAGCATGCCTTGAGTCCTTTTGAGCAAATCAATGGCTTCTTCCTCGGTGGGTAGTGATTTGAGCCCATCATCTACATAAAAGTCTTTCTCAACAAAGTCTCTGGCATCTGTTCCATACTCAGACTCTCCCTCTAATGCGGTTCTCCGGAGACCATAGGTTGCAACTGCGGGTGAAGGGCTGTTTCCAAACACGTGGACCCTCATACGATATTCCACCATCTCTTTATTGGTGTCATTATCCTTGTACCACAGAAATCTGAAGTAGTTCCGGTTGTCCTATCTGACTAGGAAACAGTGGAACATCTGTTCAATATCGGCAGTGATGGCGACAAGCTCTTTTCTGAACCTCAGCAATACTCCTACCAAGTTGTTTGTTAGGTTAGGACCTGTGAGGAGAACATCGTTAAGGGATACGCCTTCATGTTTGGCGCTGGAGTTGAAGACAACCCTGATTTGATTCGGTTTTCGTGGGTGGTATACACCGAATGAAGGCAGATACCAACACTCTTCGTTCTTGTTCAAGAATGGAGCAGGTTCTGTGTGGTTGTTGCGGAATATTTTGTCCATAAAGGCAACAATATGTTCTCTCATTTCAGGTTTGCTGCTCATAGAACGCTGAAGAGAGTTAAATCTGGTCTGAGCTTGAGCTCGGTTGTTTGGGAGTCTTACCCTTGTAGATCGGAAGGGTAATGGAGAGACCCAATGGTTGGTTTTGTCTTTAGAAAACTCACAGTCCATTATTCCGATGAATTCTCTGTCCTCTACTGACAAGGCTACTTTATCGTCATCCTTGGTTGTGTGAAAGACTGATCTTCCCAAGTTGTCGATATGCAGAGAAGAAGAGATGTCATGTAGCTGTATTGTGTCTGGAGACTTCTCTTTCACTCCATAGTGATGAGGACATGGCTTTAAGCAGGTTGTGCGCCCATCTCCATGCACATAAGTCTTGAAGGAATCAATTTCTGATCGATCAACGCACACATTTCTTATGACTACCCATCCCAAGTCCAGTCTCTGGGAGTATGGTGCATAGTCAGGCCCATTACACTGCTGTCGCACCTTGTGTACCCTTAGATTGTCTCTGCCGAGCAGGAGTAGAATCTCTGCGTTATTGTCCAGAGGTGGGATAACACTAGCGAGGTGTCTTAGGTGTGGTTGATGAAATGCAGCTTCTGGGGTAGGAATTTCATTCCTGTGGCTGGGTATTTGGTCACATTCAACGAGCGTTGATAGAGGTATTTCAGTCTTCCCATTGATAGGAGAAGCAATGAATCCCTGGGCTCTTCTGCCGCTAGTCTCTATGCGACCCGAGCAGGTGTTCAAGATGAAGGGTTCTGATGGTCCATTAATTCCGAAGGCTTCAAAGAATTTGGTTCCTGCTAGGGACCGGTTGCTTTGGTTGTCTATGATGGCATACACCTTCATTGCCTTTGCTGGATGTCCCTCGGGATAAACCTTGATGAGGCATATTCGGGCACAACATTTCTGTGTTTGGCCCTCTCCACATACCTCTGAGCATGAGCAGGAGACGGCTGTGGTGGTGTCAGTCTGATTCTTGGGCTCCCCGC
Source organism: Anomaloglossus baeobatrachus (assembly GCF_048569485.1). NCBI lineage: Eukaryota > Metazoa > Chordata > Amphibia > Anura > Aromobatidae > Anomaloglossus > Anomaloglossus baeobatrachus. The sequence continues at coordinate 430,623,270 of NC_134358.1, forward strand.
CATGACTTGGAGTGGGAGTGGTGGTGACTGCAGCCGGTGTGTCTCTAGCTAGCTGGGTTGGGTGCATGGCTGAAACGTGTTTTTCACTATGACACTCCTCACACTTGACGATGGATTTACAGTCCTTGGCCATGTGCTCAAGTGATGCGCAGCATTTGAAACAAATCCCAAGCTCTGTGAGGACTTTCTTGCGCTCCTGTAGGGTTTTGGATCTAAACCCTCTGCACTTGTTCAGTGAATGCGTTTTTTTATGGATGGGACATTCTTGATTGAAAGACTTATCTCGTGATAAGACGGTGTTCTGTTTATCTGTGCGTGCTGCAGGTGATGGTAGCTCAGTCTTCCTAACACTCACAGTGTTCTTAATGTCTCTGCGTTTGTGTATGGCACCTTCATACCTTGATGATGATGTTGCAGCTGCCGAAGTGTTGAACTCTAGGAAGTCGAGGCTGGGGTCGTTCCTCATCTGGGCCTGCTCGTCGATGAACTTGCAGAACTGAATAAATGGGGGAAAGGTGACGTCATGCATTCTTTTGTACCTTGAGACTGACGTTGCCCATTTCTCCTGCAGCTTCACCACAATTGGGTTCACTCCATGGGCTGTATCCAGGTAGCACAGCCCAGACAGACGAGGATCTCTTTTGGCGAAATCCAGCTCCATGAGCAGATCACTTAGGTCTTGAAGCTTGTGGACCTCTTTAAGGTTGATCTTTGGGATGTCCTGCAGTCTCTTGAATAGGGCTTTCTCTATTGCTTCTGCGCTGCCAAAGGTGCGTTCCAGTCTCTGCCATGCAGCAGCGAGACCTGCTTCTGCTTGTCCCACATAGACGGTTCTGAGGCTTTTGATACGGTTTGTAGAGCCTGGGCCCAACCACTTGATCAGGAGATCGAGCTCCTGTTCTGCAGTGAAGTTGAGATTGGCGATGGCTGCCTTGAAAGTTGCTTTCCAGGCCCTGTAGCTCTCTGCTACATCAAATTTCGTGAGACTAGTGTTGGTTAGCTCTCTGCTCACCATGAACTTGGCAAACTCAGACATATCTGATTTCTCACCACTTGTTGCCATGACGACTCGTGATGCCCCTGGGGCGTATGGGCTGCCTGGCGTGAATGGATGAGTCGGTCGGACAACTTGGTCTGCTGGAAGCGTGGGATCTGCCTCCTGGGCTTCATAATGGACAGTATCAGATTGTATTTGCTCTGTTTCAGCAGTGGGGAACTGTCCAAGGTCTTTATCGGCCATTTTGATTTAAGGTGTACTGTCTCTTCAAGAAACTTGACTTTTGAATAGGGGTCCGAAAATCGTTGTGCAGCTCTGCAAGGACTCCCTGATGAGATTCCCAAGGTGTCTTTAGCAAAATTTGGGGTTCGCAGTCCAGCAATGTGCAGTAATGAGGTATAATGTACTGCAAGTCTATAGAAGGAGTATAGCAAGAGAGAAACAGCAGGTGCATAAACTGTCCCTTTACAATGCAAGCAGAGGTGACACAGGACGTGGCAGATGGGAGAGCTTCCCCTTAGGCTTGTCCAGGCATGCACTGTGCAGGCAGACTAGTGCACAAGGCTTGTTGCTAGGCAGATTACATGGGAAGTTACAGGGCTCTTAGGGATCTGTAGCCGGGGTATTGAGCTCTTAAGCAGTCTTCTGACTGTTCTGTCCCCACTTAAAGGCGATGGAAGGTACGTAGTTGTGAGAGGTTGTGAGAATCTTACCTTCGTTTTTCCTATAGGTGGGGCAGACAGGACCAGAGCACTCCAGAGTGAAACATGCACATGCTGAGATGAAACAATGGTGGTTTATTTTCTCCAAAGGTTAGGACATGCAGAGTGCAGTAATCCAAGTACTTGGCATTGTAATTCTCCTGCGATGCTTGCCTCTGAAGCTACTACGTGGTCAGAAGACTTTGCTCCTAGTAGCTCCAATCCAATAAGGGATGTTGTTCTCACAAACTCTGGTTTGGAATGAACATACCAGGATGTGATGCAAGAGGGTCATCAGACACTCCCATGGGCTGGGCAAAAGAAACAGAGGAGCTGAAAGGTCTGATCAGTAGATGGCAGCAGAGACAAGCATGAAAAACATTAAATAACAGTTTTAACTAAGACAAATAGAAACAGCACATTCATATCACCTACATTGAGCGACTGACCACCAATATGAAGGCAGTATTTCCACCAGGAACCATACACGTTCTATTGGTTTTTGTAATATGTTATCATACATATATAGGCATTATTCTTGCAGGATATCTTGTTATTGGTTTATGCTTAGGATTTTGATTAGATTTTTGGCTGTTGATGTCTTTACACGCCCCGACAAGGGTCTACCATGTTCAGCATTTAGTCTTGGGGCCGGTCCGGCAGGGAATAGATCCCTAGTGGAAAGACCGTCCCCCCTTTGGGTCTCTGCTCGCTGCAGGCAGGAGTAGATATTAGTGACTCCCTTCTTTACATATATATTTTAACACCTTATATATATTTTACATCTCCACACCTTTAACATCCTTTCCTTCCCCTCCCATCGGCTCACTTATTGAGTGCCGTTCTTAGATACACATCTGTAGATCTACCAATACGTCACTCTTTTTCCCCTCCCCTTGTTTCTCTTTCCTTTGTCTTCCCCTCCTCCCTCTCTATTCTTTCTTTCTTTTACTCTCTCTTCCCCTTTTCAGCTTGTCCTAACCTATTTATCTGAACCTAACCCACTAGATCTTTCCCCCTACTCGTTTCCTAGTGTTTTTCCCGCACCCTCCCTATTGTCTGTTTCCCCCCCTCCGACCTCTGAGGTCCCTAGAGCAACATGACTACAGTTAATTGTTGCTCGATTAACATACGAGGCTTTAACACCCCTCAAAAGCGTTCACAGGTCGTGTATTCTATGCATAAGAAAACAGTTCATGTGCTTATGGTCCAGGAAACCCACTTTAAGAAGGATCATGTACCCACATTTCGGGACAGATTTTTTCCGGTGTGGTTCCATAGCACTAACCCGGAATCTAGATCCAAAGGGGTCTGGATTGCACTCCATAAACAACTGGTACATACTATAGTTGACTCAAGCATTGACGAATAGGGTCGATATGTTTTCCTTAATCTGAAAATAGCAAACTCGCTTTTCACATTGGCAAATTGGTACCTTCCCAACACTAATCAAATTTCTTATTGCAGAACCCTTTTGGCACTACTCTCTGACTTTGCAGAGGGGACGCTGGTAATTGGAGGTGACTTCAATTTCACAATGAACTCGGCCTTGGACTCATCATCTGGACGAAACACCACTCGCATCAGAGAATTATGTACCTTGTATCGGACCCTTCACGCCCTCCGGCTGATCGATGTGTGGAGAATTTTGAACCCTCAAGGTAGAGACTATACATACTATTCCCCACCACACAATACATACAGTAGGATAGATTTTTTTCTTGGTAAGCCATGGGGCCCTGGATTGGAACCCAAGTGCTGAAATAGGGGAAATCCTCTGGTCCGACCATGCCCCAGTTTATTTATCCCTACAGGTTCCATCCTTTCCCCAAAGCTCGTGGACCTGGCGGCTAAACAACAACCTACTTATGGATAATCTTTGCCTAGAGGAGTTGAAAGCCTCAATTGCCTCCTTTACGCAGATACACAGTTCTGACACGACTTCTCTGCCTACCCAATGGGAAGCGATGAAGTGTGTCCTACGTGGAGTTCTGATCAAACATGGCTCCAGGATCAAAAAAGAAAAGACGAAAGAGGTGGGGGAGTTGTTGACACAGATCCACGAGCTCGAAAATCTGCACAAATTAACACGTACCTCAATGGTTCTAGCCGAATTAGTCCTTAAACGGAAAACTCTTAGAGACCTGCTAGATCAGAAATATTCCCGGCATAGAGAGAGGCTCCAAGACTATTATTACACATCTTCTAACAAATGCGGTCGCCCCCTGGCGCGACTACTACACCCACGGTCCAGCACTTCTTACATTCCATGTATTACTACTGGAGGCAACAAAAAAACAAAAAATCCCACGACCCGACAGAAATATTGGAAGTTTTTCGGTCGTATTATGAAGACCTCTATAACATCAAAGGGCAGTACTCGGACTTACAACCCGAGATTTTAGCAGGGAAAATTGACAGATATATTCAGGAGACGGCCTTACCCCCCTTAGATAATCTCGTTGCCGAGGCCTTAGAGGGACATATACTAGAATCAGAAATTTGTAATGCAATACAAAATACCCCTTTCGGGAAGTCCCCGGGCTCAGATGGGTTTACCCCAACCTTTTATAAAATATTCAAAGACCAATTGGCCCCAATCATGACCAAAACGTTTAATTCAATCGACGAAGAGACACGGCTTGCACCACAATCTTTAAAGGCTCATATTAGTGTGATCCCTAAGCTGGGGAAAGATCCATCACTAGCTCCGAACTACAGACCTATATCTTTATTGAACATAGATCTTAAGCTTTATTCCAAGATATTAGCTGACAGACTGGCCCCTTTTTTGCCCTCTGTTATCAACTCGGACCAGGTAGGTTTTGTTAAAGGCCGTGAGGCAAGAGATAACACGATCAAAACTCTATCCCTCATTGCCAGGGCTAAGAAAGGATTAATCCCAATGGGCCTTCTGAGCATCGATGTTGAGAAGGCCTTCGATAGGGTCCATTGGGGCTTTCTAAAGGCAGCTTTGAAGCAATTAGGTTTGGGACCCCGATTCTTACAGAAGATTAACGCGCTGTATGATAACCCATCAGCCACAGTAAGGATTAACGGAACACTATCCTCTCCCATCGCTGTGAGAAATGGGACCAGACAAGGATGCCCCTTATCCCCTCTCTTATACGTAGTGGTCATGGAACAATTAGCCAACGCACTGACATTAAAGGGCTCCAGCTTTGTGAAAAACACCACAAAATTGCATTATACGCTGACGATTTGCTACTATATATTTCCAAATCCCATATTTCGTGCCCAGCCATAATGAAATAATTTGAAAGATTCAGCCTCCTTAGTAACTTCAAAGTTAATCTTACAAAATCCGAACCATTAAATATCTCTCTGCCACAAGATGACGTTATAAGGGCAATGACCAACTTCCCATTTAAATGGCGGTTTTCAGCCATTAAATACTTGGGCATCAATATACCGGCAGATATCTCCAAGCTCTACATGCTCAACCACCTACCACTGCTGGAGAGTACAATCAAAAACTTCAAGTCTTATGGGGGGCTAATACTATCATGGATGGGCAGGATGAACATTATAAAAATGGACATCCTGCCACGTTTCCTATATTATTTTCAGGCTATCCCCATTTCCCCTCCCACCAGTTTTTTCTGTGATCTTCAATCTGCCACCATTCGATTTGTGTGGGGTAAGCTGAAGCCTAGGATTAACCTCCGCACCCTGACCCTTTCTAAGGCATGTGGTGGAGCTGGTCTCCCCAATTTTAGGGGTTACATGCATGCTGCATCCCTATCCCGCCTAGTGGACTGGCATTTTAACAAGGATTCTAAGTAGTGGATACAGGTGGAGCAGGAGGGATTGGAGATACCACTTAGACACCTCCCATGGCTGCCCATCACCGAACTTCCGGAAGTGGGGCCATACTAAGACTTCACCAAAGATACTCTTAGGGTTTGGCACACAATATCCAATAAGATATCTCTTTCACAACACATCGGTCCTTTTACACCTTTATTCTCCACACCATCGTTCCGCCCAGGATATAAACAAAGAGGCTTTTTCGGCTGGAGGGCAGAGGAGGACATCCGATTGGGGAACATTCTGATCGATGGTAAGTTACCAAACCTTTCAATTACTCCAAGCACAGCACCCGGGCAGAGGAGTGAAATGGTTGGAGTTTTTCCAGCTGCAGGCCCTTATCTCTACACTGGGGTCCAGTGGCCGAGTTCGAGACACCTGTAATGTCTTTGAAGAATTGTTTGTGAGAGAGAACCAGCCTGAACGCCCGGTTTCCCAACTGTACAGCATTCTCAATGGAGTTGGGACCTCGGGCAAACGAGGCTACCAGTTGGCTTTGGAAAGTGAGTTGAAACAACATATCTCATCGGCTGAATGGGAAAAATGCTTTTTATTTACACATAAATTGTCAGCTACATGCTCCGCACAGGAGAAAAATTTTAAAATTTTAACGAGATGGTACCAATTTCCATCTAAGCTTCATTCAATATTCCCTTCGGTGTCGGCGCTGTGTTGGAGGTGTGGATGGGAGGTTGGTACAATGACACACATTTGGTGGGAGTGTGACGGAATACAGCAGTTCTGGCAGAAAGTGCTCACGAATTACCAACTCATGACTGGGAAAACAGTAGAGAACTGTCCCAAAATAACTCTCCTCTCCATCCTGCCTCACTCAGTTACATACCACAAGCGAGACATCCTACCTTTCTGCCTGGCGGTGGCGCGCTCCATCATTCCCAGATACTGGAAAACTCCCACAACGCCTCCTATTTCTGAGTGGTACATGGAGATGGCAACTATTTGTAGGATGGAGGAGCTCACCGCCGACACTAGGGACAAATTTTATAAGACCTGGAACGAATGGATAATGTTTAGGGATTCACCTGACTTTCACAAACTGTTTTAATAAAGTAGATCTCAAAGGCATCTTTTTCCCACCCCCCCTCCCTCCTCCCCCTTTCCTACTTTCTTCTTGCTACCTATGCTATGCCTTATCTTTCTCTTATACCCTTACGCACTTTATGCTCTTGATACTTACTTCTAATCACATAAATACCGATAATACGGAATATCATAATCTTGATGAGTTCTAATTGCAAGTTTAACCAAGAGGTAGAGAAACTGTCTTGCTTGTTCTTCCCCACTTTACATGCGGTAATCTCTACCTTAGGGATTACCATTCTTAGTTTTAGTTTAGTTTTATCTTGAATATCGTCATATTTTCTGTATGTCTGATTATACGTCTAAGTATCTGTTTTGAAATTACAACAAGTTTGTTGATTTTATACTGTGGAGGTCACCTGAGCTGTAGTATGTTTGTTTAAACGTAATAAAGGTACCTTCACACATAACGACTTACCTGCGATCCCAAAAACGATGCGACCTGATAGGGATCGCAGATAAGTCGCTGGGAGGTCGCAGGTGAGATGTCACACAGTGAGATCTTACCAGTGATGCAGAACAATACAGATCGCAGTAGCGACCTGTATAACGATCTCAGCAGTCACTGTGACCCTGTCACACAGTGTCAAACACAGCGATGGGTCCTGCCCAGCAGGACATCGCCTTTGAAGAAAATGGCCTGGACCATTCTGCAACGACCAGCGACCTCACAGCAGGGGCCTGATCGCTGGTAAGTGTCACACATAACGAGATCGCTAACGGGATCGCAACTGCGTCACCAAAACGGTGACTCAGCTGCGATCTCGCTAGCGATCTCGTTATGTGTGACAGTACCTTAAGAATATCTGTGTATATAACTAATCAAACTGTAGTTGCATAATTATCTGTCTGTCTATGTAGCCATTGCACAGACCTATAGTATAATTCAAAGTTGTATAATCATGAAGGAGTTAACCAAAGATGATGAAGCCAAAATGTGAAGCTACAAACTCTTATCAGTAATGTTCACACAAAAGGAATGTACGGGAGGGCAGGAGTGTGATGTGAGAAATTGGGGAGTGAAAGCACTCCTTCGTTAGCTTCAAGGTTATTCATGCTAACTTACTGTATAATTGGATCTATCGTATTATACGAGTCAGTTGGTGACGCTGGCTGAAAAGAGAGTATGTCTGTGTTCTTTGTCTTATATACATTGATATATATATTGGCACTGATATACGGCAATACGGCACCGTCTCTGGATATCCAAAATGAGGACTCCATTAGCAGTCTTCGACGCAAATTCCTCCCTTGACAGTTTGGCGCCCATCAGCGTGGGGCTCCACGGACACACTGCTGACCTGGAGATACCGATCGTTTGGATGTCACGGACTGAGACCTCTCTCCGCTCCAACCAGGCTGATCCCCTACAACCCTTGGTAAGTGTTACATACTGTGTATTCACTACCGTTGTGGTTGTTCTTGGAGAGGAGGGAGTGACGGGCTGTGTGTCCGTATCGGTGTTAAAAGGTTCCTGATTGTGACTCAGGGGTAGTGCCCGCAGGAGCTCAGAGCACGATCCCAGCCCTGAGGTGTGGATCGAGTGTCACACGGGATCCAGAGGACGGTTGTTAGGGCAGGAAAGACGGTGGTGGCTGGATATAGCTAGTTAGACTGACCCGGTCTGTAATTAAAGACGCGGGGGGTTCCCGTGACTGAAGATAGGGATTAGGACGTTAAATTTGATACAGTTGCTCAAGTCCGGAGGGAATACCTTTTGTACCCCTCCTCCATATCACGAGATACCCTTATTAGGGGGTTCCCATGGCTGAAGATAGGGATTAGGACATTAATTTTGGTGCAGCTGATCAAGTCCGAAGGGAATACATTTTGTACCCCTCCTCCATATCACGGGATACCCTTATTACTATAATTTTTGACCAATCTTTGGAAGATCAGTGACCCATTTTTTTTGGGGGGGAAGATCTGGGACTAAAGTTTTGGGCTAGTTTTTGACCAAGCTCTGGAAGATCAGTGCTCTAATTTTTAGCAAGATCTGTGATCAATTTTTTGAAAGATCAGTGGGCTAATTTTTAGAAAGATCTGTGACCAGGTTTGAGAGAGATATAGCTGAGGAGTTGCCAGCTAGTATAGAGGTGTAGCCTTAAGTTCCGTCCGGGCTTTAACGCTTACACCGCATAGTCATATATTAGTGTAATCCAAACACCACCAAGATAGTAAAAATGTTTAGAACGGAGAAGTCAAGATTGAGAAACCTAAGGATTCACAGAATGGATTTAGTAAACATTCCTTAGGGAGGGGCACATGCTGGAGAGAGTTCAGCTGTGTAACGTGCCCCGGAGATTTTCAAAGTATTACTTGTTAATTGATGCTGAATTGTTTAACAGAATAACGCAGATATTGCTATCAGAAAGATATATTGAGGTCAAAAAAGAGGATGAGAGAGGAGATGTTGCGTTTTTCTATATGTTACCCGAGTCTGAGGACAGATCTGAGGGTCCTCCGACAGGTTGTTTTGTTGCTGCCCCACAACCTGATCCCCATTCTATTCCCCCGTCCCGGAGATATTCACAGATGCTGCAGTCACTAGACAGCATCCCTTAACTCTTTCCACACCCATAACCCTGGTCCCTCCCATACCTGCAATGCCATCTCTCCCCTCACCGGCCAGTCTGCCGTCACACTCCCCAATTACCAATCCCCTCCCCTTGGATCCCCCTCCTTCCCCTAGGACACATAGTGAGCCTTACCCCGAATCTAATGAGGAACAGCCCTCATTTAAATGTCCCCTTCAACCCCATCCAGTCAGCGACATTAATCCCCTGCCTGCCAGATCCCGAAATTAACCCTATGCGGTTTTATAGGAAGATGCTACAGGTCCATCAGTTATATTCAGCTGCTCGAAGGACCTGGATAATCTCACCAAAGTAAAAGCAGGAGACAGTTTTTGGCCCTTGTGTATACAACCGCGCCGGTGCAGCCCCCACCACAGCCCATGCCCCGACAGGGCCCAAACCCCATATACGTAGATCCCAATCAACAAAACCAGCAGAGCCAGCAACAGAATTGTTGGCGTTGTGGTCAGTTTGTTTGGTCACTATCAAAGAAAGTGTCACGCCCCCAAATCTCAGTGTTTAGCCAGGTACCCTCAAAACCGTAACCAAAACTTGCAACACATAAATTTACAATAAAGGTGTTCCCTGTAGATCCAGTAATGATCTACCTGAAGCCTGGTGTGCTTTTTCCCAGAGTATCACAGTATCCCTTTAAATCAGTCCCAGGAGATTTCCCAAGATACTGCCCACAGTCCGGCTGCACCCAGGAGTCTGCCCCAACCTTCCCTAATGACACAGGGGGGAGCCCCGGACTGCTTGTTTTTGTTGCAGTGATTTCCAGTCCCAAGCTACCCGCTCTAATGATGTTCTCCATTCCACTCCATCAATCTTAAGGTTTCTATAATACATGTTTCTGTAGTACTTTTGTTTCTGCTGGCTGACACGGTACAGAAATATATTTTATATATTTCTATAGTGAAAGTTCTGCCCATGGTTTTTTTTTCTTGTATCTGTTTTTCCCACCAGCTGTTCTAACATCGCGCATCCTGAAGGAGACAGGGGGGGGCATAAGTCAGCGCAGGGATGTGTGGGAGTGTTTTCAGTAAGCTGCTGCTAGTCACAAGTTGTAGAGAGCAGAGGGAAAAAAAAAAGTAGTTTCAGCAGATTTACAAAGCTGTTTCTGTCTTATGTACTAACACGTGCTTTTTCCGGCTGGTGGAGTGGATTTTGTTTTATCCTTAGAGTTCAAAATTTCATAGGAGATTATCAATAGTAATCTGCTGCTATTTAAATAATTAAATTAATTTTGCAGGGAAAAGTTTTTTGGTTTTTTTTAAAATATACAAATTAGGTTTTTTTTGTTTTTATGGTTATGTTTTTGTTTTGTATTATTTTTGCATACAAAATACCAATATTGATTACTTTCCTTTTCTTTTGTAGATACAGAATATCTATGAACCCTGTTGTAAGGTTTCAAAATTTCCCAGTAGAGTATAAGTTATATTTATTTGTTGGTTAATCATATTGTTTACTGTTATGGATCTATATATTTTGCCACAGTAGTATATAAAAAGGGAGGAAGTAGATATCTATTGCATTTTTCCAGCAGCAGACATATTGGATACGCTTTAAAGCTGGCCTTTCTTTTGCAACAGTTATGTCATGTTTTTTTGGATTATTATGAATGTAGGAATATATGTCTGTTATAGGAATGATCTAATGCATATTTCTTTTAGTTTTTGTTTTTATAGATGAAATCAGATGGTGGTCGATTCTGCACTGGATATGCCACAGTTTACACAACATGAGGTAGTCTAAATTTAGGCCACTCCCTCCTCTCCTATCGGTACAGCAGGAAGTGACGTAAGTGCCTCTCTAGATGGGTGGAGCAGAGGTAGGTAAGATAGTCAAAATGTATGTAGGATGTATATTTTTCCTGTTGTCAAATAAGCTAGGTACGCCGAAAAGAAAGTCTAGATCTGAGCTGATGGAATCGGATGGAGATCCCCGCACAGGTGCAGCTGACCAAGAAGCAGTGAACAGGCCTAGAGTTGAGGAGTCCTTTACCATGCATAGAGACCATGCCTCGGTGACATCTGTCACGTCAGTGACTTCTGTCACTCCTTGTGTTCTTAAATCCCTACAGGATCAAGTGAACCAATAAGGAGTGGAGTGCGAGCCGCAGGGAGCTGGCTGACTGAGGAAGGTCTGTGGATGAAGGGCGGTAAGCTTTCTCTGCCATGAGATCTCTTCTTAATGATGGCCCAAGTAACATGGACTAACATCTGTGACAGTTGGAAATCAGTGTGCGCTTTGGTGACGCCAGGGTTCAGTACCCAGGTAGATAAACTCACCCGGTTTTGTGGAGCACGTTTTTAAAACAATGAGGAAAAACTGTAAAGAGTCCATAGAAACACCCTGCACCTGCTCTACCCATTCTTAGAGACTGCAAACTGATTATAGATGTATATCATGAGCACGTTGTATGCAAGTCTGTGCGTGTTGTGTAGATTTCTTTCCAGGTCTGGTCAGAGGCTTTCCAGTGCAGAAAACGACGTCATTGCTGAAAATCCACATAATGCAAGTGGTATGTAAAAAAAACAAACTGATAAGTTGTAATCAATGCGTGTTATATTTCTCTTTGGTGTGTGTTGTGTCTCTCTTTAGAAATAAACAGGTTCCAATGTAAAATGTTTTTCTTTGGTCTAGCGCAAAGCACGTATAGTTTTCATATGATTGACTAATTAGAGAAATAAACAAGTGTATTTTCTAATTCCAGATCCTAAATCAGAGTTAGTAGTATATGGTTTTCGGTCAGGAGACTGATTAATCCTAAAAGGACACAAATTTCAATAAAGCTCAACGGCAGGACAACATGGATTCACGCCCCGCATTGCAGAAGGGTCGATCCACCGGAGCTGCACTGAGCGTCCTGCTCATATTTATCCTTTACAAAAAACCTGTACAGTCCCAAACCATCATTGCCAAAACAGTTAGAAGAGAGGACTTAGAGAACCTTGAGACATGGGAAAGTCCAACTACAAAGGGTGAGGACTCGCCTAGGGGTCCTTGGTCTCAAACCGGTGAAGAAATCCCATTCCCCTCTCCACCCATGCCTCAACGTTCAGTCAGGCAGGATTTCCCAACGGATCATTCTTCCTCTTTTCCTAAGGGAACACAGTACCCTTAGTATTTGGAAATGGCAGAAGTAAGTCAAGGGGGGACTGTTGAGGGTACGAATTGAGTAACCTAAAATACTTAATTCAGCCATTTCATAGACCCAAAAATGTGGTTTGGTTAATGTAATCTAACCATTTACAAATGTTTTTGTCTCCTACTAACTCATATGAATATATTCAGTGATTTTCCTTAATATAAAATGCTAGCTATGGATTCTCTCATCTCGGGAAAAGTTTTGGAAGCGCCTATCCCATCAGGCTGATGTCTCTCTGGCCTAGTCTGCTGAGCACTGGCAGTGACACGCGAGTTGACGTCACATCTCAGAAACCAATGGACCCGACACAACCGAAGCAGAAAGCGGACGCTATTCTACCCATTATCCCAGAAGGTTTTTCCAAGTCTGTGCCACAAACTATATACATGAAGCCTCATCATGTTTTGTTGTTTTTTTTATCAAGAGCAGATTATTCAGGTTCACAAAGTGGCCCTAAGTGGACTTGCACTGACTAAGCATCCTCCTTTGTGTTTCATATCCGGAAAGAAGAACCATGCACAATTTCCAAATGTCCTTTTGTTTTTTTTATTTTTAATTATGTGCTAATTTTCAAATAAGGTTTAGATTCAATTTTTCTTACTCAAGATAATGTGCCCTAATAAGAGTAATAACGTCAATTCTAATAGCCCCTATAAATCATAGAGTTATGTTTAATAAATAAAAATAAGTATTTAAGGGGGGAGCTAAAGCCTATAGTGTTAAGTTAAACAACAATCCCATAGAAAGCCCACATATATAGATATGGATATAATTAAAGTCCCAAATAATAAAATATATCTAAATGGGGAAAATTTCTAAATTTAAGGTTAATAATATTCACAGATATTTTATTAAGGGGGGACTGTGGAGGTCACCTGAGCTGTAGTATGTTTGTTTAAACGTAATAAGAATATCTGTGTATATAACTAATCAAAATGTAGTTGTATAATTATCTGTCTGTCTATGTAGCCATTGCACAGACCTATAGTATAATTCAAAGTTGTATAATCATGAAGGAGTTAACCAAAGATGATGAAGCCAAAATGTGAAGCTACAAACTCTTATCAGTAATGTTCATAAAAAGGAATGTACGGGAGGGCAGGAGTGTGATGTGAGAAATTGGGGAGTGAAAGCACTCCTTCGTTAGCTTCAAGGTTATTCATGCTAACTTACTGTATAATTGGATCTATCGTATTATACGAGTCAGTTGGTGACGCTGGCTGAAAAGAGAGCATGTCTGTGTTCTTTGTCTTATATACATTGATATATATATTGGCACTGATATACTGCAATACGGCGCAGTCTCTGGATATCCCAAATGAGGACTCCATTAGCAGTCTTCGACGCAAATTCCTCCCTTGACAATACATGTAGTACATGTAGTAGTAGCTGGGAAAATAACTGATAACTGATATGCTTCTTGATTGTGACATCGGCTGGCTGCTCTCTTTACATGACTCTTTACATGACTTTATATGCAATTTTACTTTGTTATCTTGTTAATATGTCAAAAAAAATAGATTGAAGTGTTGGCTCGAGTTTGCAAAAAAGTACAAAAATCAGATGTGAAATAGTTGAAAGTAAAATATATATATAAGATTGCCAAGATGATTATCTATAAAACTAGAAGGTGGCCCAATTCTAATGCATCGGGTATTCTAGAATTTATTGTGTAGTTAATGTATGAATTTTGTTATATATATATATAGATGTTGTTGTGTGTAGTTGCCAGTGTTTGTGTAGGGCGCTGTAAATGTTCTGGGTGTTGTCTGGGTGTGGGGGTGTGTGAGAGCGGTGTTGTTTGTGTGTTGCGTTGTGTGTGTTGCATTGTTTGTGGAGCGCTGTGTGCCTGCAGCGTTGTGTGTGTGTGGTGCTGTGCGTGTTGCGCGGTTTGTGTGGGTGTGTGTGTGTGGGGTGTGTGTGTGTTTTGGGGGGAGGTATGTTTTGTGCGGTGTGTGTTGGAGGAGTAGTCCTGGGGAGAGAGGAGTATAATAGGAGTAGTAGTCCTGAGGGGAGAGGAGTATAATAGGAGGAGTAGTACTGGGGAGAGAGGAGGATAATAGAAGGAGTAGTCCTGGGGAGAGAAGAGTCTAATAAGAGGAGTAGTCCTGGGGAGAGAGGAGGATAATAGGAGGAGTAGTCCTGGGGGGAGAGGAGTATAATAGGAGGAGTAGTCCTGGAGGTGAGAAGGATAATAGGTGGAATAGTCCTGGGGGACGAGAGTATAATAGGAGGATTAGTCCTGGGGAGAGAGGAGGATAATAGGAGGAGTAGTCCTGGGGGGTGAGGAGGATAATAGGAAGAGTAGTCCTGGGGAGAGAGAAGGATAATAGGAGGAGTAGTCCTGGGGGAGAGAAGGATAATAGGAGGAGTAGTCCTGAGGAGAGGAGGATAATAGGAGGAGTAGTCCTGGGGGAGAGTAGTCTAATAAGAGGAGTAGTCCTGGGGGAGAGGATTCTAATAGGAGGAGTAGTCCTGGGGGGAGAGGAGTCTAATAGGAGGAGTAGTCCTGGGGGAAGAGGAGTCTAATAGGTGGAGTAGTCCTGGGGGGAGATCTAATAGGTGGAGTAGTCCTGGGGGGAGGTGTCTAATAGGTGGAGTAGTCCTGGGGGAGGTGTCTAATAGGAGAAGTAGTCCTGGGGGGAGAGGAGTATAATAGGAGGAGTAGTCCTGGGGGGAGGTGTCTAATAGGTGGAGTAGTCATGGGGGAGGTGTATAATAGGTGGAGTAGTCCTGGGGGAGGTGTCTAATAGGTGGAGAAGTCCTGGGGGAGGTGTATAGGTGCCCATTGTGTGCGAGGGGCGTGGCCGAGTAGTCACAGTGTGCGGGGGGCGTGGTCGAGTGGGCACGGTTTTTGGGGGCGTGGCCAAGCGGTCACAGTGTGCGGGGGGCGTGGCCGAGCGGGCATGGTGTTTGGGGGCATGGCCGAGCGGGCACAGTGTGCGGGAGGCATGGCCAAGTGAGCACGGCATGCGGGGGGCGTGGCCGAGCGGGCACAGTGTGCGAGGGGCATGGCCAAGCGGGCACAGTGTGCGGGGCCATGGCCGAGCGGGCACAGTTTGCGGGGGCGTGGCCGAGTGGGCACAGTGTGCATGGGGCGTGGCCGAGCGGGCACAGTGTGCGGGGCCATGGCCGAGCGGGCACAGTTTGTGGGGGCGTGGCCGAGCGGGCACAGTGTGTGGGGCCATGGCCGAGCGGGCACAGTTTGTGGGGGCGTGGCCGAGCGGGCACAGTGTGCGTGGAGCATGGCTGAGCGAGGTACAGTGTGCGGGGGGCATGGCCAAGCGGGCACAGTGTGCGGGGGGCGTGACCGAGCGGCCATTGCGTGTGGGGGTGTGGCCGGGCCGAGCCAAGCGGCCAATGCGTGCAGGGGGCGTGGCCAGGCCGAGCCGAGCGGCCAATGCGTGCGGGGGGCATGGCCGGGCCAAGCCGAGCGGCCAATGCGACGGTTGTCAGTGTAATGACTCATTTTGGAGAAAGACAGACAGAATAAGGCAATTATATATACAGTCATATGAAAATGTTTGGGCACCCCTATTAATGTTAACGTTTTTTCTTTATAACAATTTGGGTTTTTGCAACAGCTATTTCAGTTTCATATATCTAATAACTGATGGACTCATTAATATTTCTGGATTGAAATGAGGTTTATTGTACTAACAGAAAATGTGCAATCCGCATTTAAACAAAATTTGACCGATGCAAAAGTATGGGCACCTCAACATAAAAGTGACATTAATATTTTGTAGATCCTCCTTTTGCAAAAATAACAGCCTCTAGTAACTTCCTGTAGCTTTTAATGAGTTCCTGGATCCTGGATGAAGGTATATTTGACCATTCCTGTTTACAAAAAAATTCCAGTTCAGTTAAGTTTGATGGTCGCCGAGCATGGACAGCACACTTCAAATAATCCATAGATGTTCAATGATATTCAGGTCTGGGGACTGGGATGGCCATTCCAGAACATTGTAATTGTTCCTCTGCATGAATGCCTCAGTAGATTTGGAGCGGTGTTTTGGATCATTGTCTTGCTGAAATATCCATCCCCTGCGTAACTTCAACTTCGTCACTGATTCTTGCACATTATTGTCAAGAATCTGCTGATACTGAGTTGAATCCACGCGATCCTCAACTTTAACAAGATTCCCGATGCCGGCATTGGACACACAGCCCCAAAGCATGATGGAACCTCCACCAAATTTTACTGTGGGTAGCAAGTGCTTTTCTTGGAATGCCGTGTTTTTTTGCATATATGCATAACGCCTTTTTGTATGACCAAACAACTCAATCTTTGTTTCATCAGTCCACAGGACCTTCTTCCAAAATGTAACTGGCTTGTCCAAATGTGCTTTTGCATAACTCAGGCAATTCTGTTTGTGGCGTGCTTGCAGAAATGGCTTCTTTCGCATCACTCTCCCTACAGCTTCTCCTTGTGCAAAGTGCGCTGTATTGTTGACCGATGCACATTGACACCATCTGCAGCAAGATGAAGCTGCAGGTCTTTGGAGGTGGTCTGTGGATTGTCCTTGATTGTTCTCACCATTCTTCTTCTCTGCCTTTCTGATATTTTTCTTGGCTGGCCACTTCTGGGCTTAACAAGAACTGTACCTGTGTTCTTCCATTTCCTTATTATGTTCCTCACAGTGGAAACTGACAGTTTAAATCTCTCAGACAACTTTTTGTATCCTTCCCCTGAACAACTCTGTTGAATAATCTTTGTTTTCAGATCATTTGAGAGTTGTTTTGAGCAGTCCATGATGCCGCTCTTCATAGGAGATTCAAATAGGAGAACAACTTGCAAGTGGCCACCTTAAATACCTTTTCTCATAATTGGATACACCTGCCTATGAAGTTAAAAGCTCAATGAGGTTACAATACCAATTTAGTGCTTTAGTAAGTCAGTAAAAAGTAGTTAGGAGTGTTCAAATCAAGAAATTAATAAGGGTGCCCATACTTTTGCAGAGGTCACATTTTGTTTAAATGCAGATTGCACATTTTCTGTTAGTACAATAAACCTCAATTTCAATCCAGAAATATTACTCGTCCATCAGTTATTACATATATGAAACTGGAATAGCTGTTGCAAAAACCCAAATTGTTATAAAGAAAAAAGGTTAACATTAATAGGGGTGCCCAAACTTTTTCATATGACTGTATAGAATAAGCTAGTCTCACACTCCAAGCTGTAGTGGATGGTGAGATATGACGTCTGAAGGTCAAAAGTTCATAACATTGTTGCCTGTAACTGTATATATATATATATATATATATATATATGACATGAATTCAGAATAAACCTTTCCCATTTTAGGTCAATTAGGATTACCAAAATTTTGCCAAATGCCAGAATAATGAGAGGGAGAGAATGTTTTAAGGCATTTTTATTACTTTCTGCAAAGTCAAAAGTTTACATACATTTCATTAGTACTTGGTACCATTGCCCTTAAACTGTATCACTTGAGTCAAATGTTTTGGATATCCTTCCACAAGCTTCTCACAATAGCTGGTAGGAATTTGGGCCCATTCCTTCTGACAGAACTGCTGTAACTGAGCCATGTTTGTAGGTTGTCTTGCTCGCACCTGCCTTTTCAGCTATGCCCTTAAATTTTCAATAGGATTGAGATCAGGGCTTTGATGTGGCCACTCCAAAACATTGACTTTGTTATCATTAAGCCACTTTGTAACTTGTTTGGTAGTATGCTTCGGGTCATTGTCCATTTGGAAGACCCATTTCAGCCCAAGCTTTAAGTGCCTGGCTGATGTCTTGAGATGTTGCTTCAGTATTGCCACATAATCTTCTGTCTTCATGATGCCATCTATTTTGAGAAGTGCACCACTCCCTCCTGCAGCAAAACAAGCCCACAACATGATGCTGTCTCCCCCATGTTTCACAGTTGGGATGGTGCTCCTAGACTTCAAAGCTTCTCCCATTTTCCTCCAAACGTAACGATGGTCATTATGGCCAAACAGTTCAATTTTAGTTTCATCAGACTACAGGACATGTCTCCAAAAATTAAGGTCTTTGTTCCTGTATGTATTTGCAAACATTAATCTGGCTTTTTAATGTTTCTTTTGAAGTAATAACTTCTTCCTGGCAGAGTGGCCTCTCAGCCCATGTTGATACAGTACTCATTTCACTGTGGATAATGACACAATCTTACCAGCTTCCGCCAGCATCTTCACAAGGTCTTTTGCTTTTGTTCTTGGGTTGATATACACGTCTGACCAAAGCACGTTCATATCTGGTGCACAAAACCTTTCTCCTTCCTGAGTGGTATGATGGCTGGATATTCCCATCTTGTTTGTACCTGCATATAATTGTTTGTACAGATGAACGAGGCACCTTCAAGTATCTGGAAATTGCACACAAGCATGAACCAGATTTGTGCAAGTCCACAATTCTCTTCCTGAGATCTTGACTGATTTCTTTTGACTTTCCCATGATGCTATACAAAGAAGCACTGTGTTTCAGGTGTGCATTTAAATAGATCCACAGGTGTGTCTCTATATCAGATGTTGCCAATAAACCTATCATAAGCTTCCAAAAACATAACAACATCAAATGGCCTGTCCCATATTGTTTAAAGGCATAGTACTCTTAGACGGGCTTTGCACACTACGACATCGCAGGTGCGATGTCGGTGGGGTCAAATTGAAAATGACGTACTTCCGGCATCACATGCAACATCGTAGTGTGTAAAGGTTCGAAGATACGATTAACGAGCGCAAAAGCATCGTAATCGTATCATCGGTGCAGCGTCGGCGTAATCCATAATTACGCTGACTCGACGGTCCGATGTTGTTCCTCGCTCCTGCGGCAGCACACATCGCTGTGTGTGAAGTCGCAGGAGCGAGGAACATCTCCTACCGGCGTCACTGCGGCTTCCGTAGGATATGTGGAAGGAAGGAGGTGGGCGGGATGTTTACATCCCGCTCATCTCCGCCCCTCCGCTCCTATTGGCCGCCTGCCGTGTGACGTCGCAGTGACGCCATACGACCCGCCCCCTTAATAAGGAGGCGGGTCGCCGGCCAGAGCGACGGTCGCAGGACGGGTGAGTCCATGTGAAGCTGCCGTAGCGATAATGTTCGCTACGGCAGTTATCACAAGGATATCGCCGCTGCGACGGGGGCGGGGACTATCGCGCTCGGCATCGCAGCATCGGCCTGCGATGTCGCAGCGTCCAAAGTACTCCTTAGTGTATGTAAATTTTTTACTTTGCAGAAAGTAATAAAAATGCCTTAAAACATTATTTCTCGTTACTCTGCCAATTGGCAAATATAAATAATTTTGGTAATCCTAATTGACGTAAAGCGGGAAATGTGAGTCTGGGACCTGTCGTACTATGAGACTTATTAGGGTGTGTTGGCCTTTTCACATACCTACACCCATGGGTGTGTCCCATATGTTATAATAGCATCTCTTTGGCACAGGGTCAGAGAGTGGAGGCTATGCCTCTGGAAATAATCCCAGAGAGAGAGAGAGAATTTGCTTGCCCTGACCAGGACT
Source organism: Anomaloglossus baeobatrachus (assembly GCF_048569485.1). Lineage (NCBI taxonomy): Eukaryota > Metazoa > Chordata > Amphibia > Anura > Aromobatidae > Anomaloglossus > Anomaloglossus baeobatrachus. The sequence goes on from NC_134358.1 coordinate 430,643,137, forward strand.
GTAACCCGAGTTTGTGTCCCTTTTGAAGCCAGAAAAGTGCTGATGCTATGCTGCCGGTGAGCCGGTTGAATAAATTTGCTGGACTCTTAGGCGGGCTTTGCACACTACGACATCGCAGGCCGATGCTGCGATGCCGAGTGCGATAGTGCCCGCCCCCGTCGCAGCAGCGATATGTGGTGATAGCTGGCGTAGCGAAAGTTATCGCTACGCCAGCTTCACACACACACTCACCTGCCGTGCGACGTCCCTGTGGCCGGCGACCCACCTCCTTGTTAAGGGGGCGGGTCGTGCGGCGTCACTGCGACGTCACACGGCAGGCGGCCAATCAGAGCGGAGGGGCGGAGATGAGCAGGATGTAAACATCCTGCCCACCTCCTTCCTTCCGCATATCCTACGGAAGCCGCAGTGAGGCCGGTAGGAGACGTTCCTCGCTCCTGCGACTTCACACACAGCGATGTGTGCGGCCGCAGGAGCGAGGAACAACATCGGACCATTGCGTCAGCGTAATTATGAATTACGCCGACGCTGTACCGATGATACGATTACGACGCTTTTGCTCTCGTTAATCGTATCATCCAGCCTTTACACACTGCGATGTCGCATGCGATGCCGGAAGTGCGTCATTTTCAATTTGACCCCACCGACATCGCACCTGCGATGTCGCAGTGTGCAAAGTGCCCCTTAAAGTAAAAGTGCTCCTGATCTTACCCCGACAAAAAAGCTTAAGTGAGTGATTCTCCACTATGGATTTATACTATAGTGTGTGTGTGTATATATATATGGCAATAATTGGGGCATCAGATCTTTCAACAAAGCATATTAAAAATATTTATCTCTGTATATTTACGTATTTACATGTTACAAATAATAAATTAAGTGATTTACAGTATTATGTAAGTTGTGCCCTTACTCTGCTTCACGATGGCTGCAGAACAGCCCTGGGAAATGTAATTTACCTGCTGCTACACTACTCTATTATCCAAATCACTCCCGCTTTTAAGAAGCCGCCAAGGTCTGTTATTGCTTTTTACAGTTTTTTCAAATGTCACAGTGTCCTTGCAGTATTTAGAGAAGAAGAGGAAAAAATACAGAGCTCTCAATAGTTTGGTTAAGGTTTAGAAAGATGTCAGGTAGAAACAAATGCTTAAAAATAACGAACATGTAATCAAAGTTTTGTATATTACAGGTGTAGTGTTGTTGAACAGTGGGGGTCAAAGTCCTGAGACCACCATTGATCGGTCAAATCAGTCACTCTGAAGTGCACACTTCCTGTATGGTAATTCAACAGGTCCAAAGAGTCCTTTGAGAGTAAATATTCAGATCCATAGACTTACTATTGAGCCCCTACACTGATCTGTGCCATCAGCTCATACAGGAGCTACACACATCAGAGCAGTGTTTTGACCGATTGGTGGGGTCTCACAACCACCATCAATCAGCAACACTAAACAGCATCCGTAATATATAAAAACTTTAAAAAATGACAGTTATTCTTTAAAGGGGTATTCCCATCTCCAAGATCCTATCCCAATATGTAGTAGGAATAATAATAATAATAATTATTATAATAATAAGAATAATATTAGCAAATATCTCCAATTACAAATATAATATACTTCTAAATCACTATCTTGCTTACATCATGTTCAGGGCATTGCAGGATCTTAGGTATCCAAGGTCACGACCATGCATATCCTGACAGTAGTGACAGTTAGTTAGTTGCTAGTGGTCATATAACCATGGATACCTGAAGTATGTGACATAGTGAATCAGAAGAACTATACTACATTTCTATTTGGATGTATTTGCTAATATTATTATTATTATTATTATTAATAATAATAATAATATTAATAAACCTACTACATATTGGGATAGGATATTGGAGATGGGAATACCACTTTAAAGCAATATGCTCACCTCTAAAGATGAGCGGATCGATCCATGGAGGATCAAGTTGACTCAAACTTGATTCTCCATGGATCGATCTCATCTCTAGAGTGTTAATTACTATGGTTGATCAAATACTTTGATTATTTGGCTTCGCGAATATTTTCCGAATACCTCATCGCTATTCGACTATTCGATGCGCAATGTAAGTGCATGGGAAGCCCGAATAGTTGTTATTCGGGTTTCCCATAGACTTACATTGCGCATCGAATATTCGCGAATAGTCGAATAGCGTCGAGGTATTCGGAAAATATTCACGAAGCCGAATAATCGAAGTATTCGATCATCCCTATTAATTACAAATGAATATTCACCCCCTATCTCAGACTATATTCCTGCCCACCCCTCTGTGCTAGCATCAGTGATTGGAACATCACCTTGGAACCATAGAAGGAAAGTAAGGTGTTAATTTCAAATTAATATTACAGCTTTTCCCCCACCCATAATCCCCCTCACCCCTCTGTGACAGCATCAGTAATTCAGTCAGATTGCCATATTACTGCCTGAGGATCACAGCGCAATGTTTGGACTGGCCGGTGACTCTTCTGACCCAATCATGCCGGCTTACATTTCTATAGCGTTGACATGCTCAGGCGAGGAGTGCCACCGGCCAATCCAAGAATTGTGCCATGAGCAGTAGTTGTCCTTGAGCAGTAGTACGTTTGACTGAATCATTGAAGCTGGCACACAGGGATGGGCAGGACTAAAGACAAGGGAAGAAGGTGAATATTCATTTGCAAATAACACATGTTCCAATCACTGACACCAGCACAGAGGGGAGGACACAAATATGGGTGGAGAAGGGGTTGAATATTCATTTCCCATTAACACACATTCCAATCACTGTCGTCGGCACAGAGGATTGGTCGGGGAAGGTGTGAATATTAATTTTCCATTAACAGCAGCATGTGACTATAAACTTCCGGGGCTTACAGCAACAAAACGGAGCAACGTATATTAATAAAAGTTACATATCCTGAAAGGGCTGCCCAAGTCCTATTTCAGAAAACTGTTGTAGTATTGTATATAACTAGGGCTTATTTTTTTAGTAGGGCTTATTTTCAGGGAAACACAATACAGGCTTTCTAGTATTGAGATACATGTGAATTTGAACTTCAAAAGATCCACTCATCTCTTTTCACCTCTACTAGATGTGCCACTAGGAGGGTTTGTCCTCAGAATCTCGGCTAATGTGGTTTCAATTAATTGAAAAGTGAAAACAAATTCTAAAATAGTCCTGTTGATTTATAGAATTAGTCCAATACTTTTAGTAGCTCAACAAGATAAAAAACAGAGTCCATCTGTCACACAGAAGCATAATCAAACACGAAATGCCTGCAGCCCATTTGTCACTCTGCCTGCATCGCCTCCTCTGCCACTGTCCACATTTTAGGTCTAGTCCAATAAAGAAGAATGATTTTCTACCTGAGTACCTTCTATCATTTCGTTGCAAAAAAGATAGACAAAATCAAGTTAGTGGAGAGTGTCCTAGATGCCTTCTGCAGTGGTGCTTCAAAGTTTGTAATTAGTGATGGGCGAATCCAAACTATAAAGTTCGGGATCTGTGCAGACAATCATTCTGTGGAGGAGGCTTATGCAGGGGCTGTGTGTGGGGAGTTATAGAGAATCATACTGAATAGGGAGCTGTGAGGACCATTATTTCATGTGTCGTGGACAGTGAACAACATTATAATATGTGTGAGGACTATAAGATCCATCATAATGTGTGTGGGGGCATTTATATTAGCTTGTCGAGGAGGCATCATACTTTGTTGGGGGGGGTCTAAGGAGCCTTTATATTGTGTTGAGAGGCTGTGGATGCATCATACTGTGTGTAGGAGGGCTGTGGGGACATCATAATGCGTGTGATAGGGCTGTAGGACATCATAGTGTGTAGAAGGTCTGTGGGGACATCATAATGCGTGTGATAGGGCTGTAGGACATCCTACTGTGTGTGGGAGGGCTGTGGGGACATCATACTATGTGTGGGAGGGCTGTGGAGACATCATACTATGTGTGGGAGGGTTGTGGGGACATCATTGTGTGTGTGGGAGGGCTGTGGGGACATCATTGTGTGTGTGGGAGGGCTGTGGGGATATCATATTGTGTGTAGAAGTGCTTTGGAGACATTATACTTTTTGGGGTGCTGCCAGGAAAAATAAAATTTATTCCTCCTGGTAGCTGGGCTTTCAGTGCATTGACTGCACAGCTTTAGAACACAATTAACTTGAAGATTAACCCCATGTTGGCATGTTAATAATGTTTGAGGACATGGCAGGTTCACTTTAAGTGCTACAATTAATATTAATATAAAACAGTAATAATTTTAATTAATAGAAATATGTAACAGAATTACTTCCGCCTATTGGTTTGGCCCTCGACACCAATCACGGTCTCTCATGTGTGGACACATCTATATATGCACAAATCTATTGCTTTTTCCAAAACCTTCATCATTACATGACAAAGTAAAGATAACAAAGTCATACTGAGGATAATATCAATATAATTCTGCATTATAAGTTATTGTGTAACATCTTTATTACTGTAATATATAATAGCCCTAAGCCTGCTTTGTATAGCCCAAGGTCACCAGTGACAGGTATCAAATGATTCACATTCACGGCTTTTCATTGGACATTTATTTACAACAGATTATTCCTGAAATGAATTGCTGAGACAGTGGATGCTGTAGAACAATGAGACAGAACTCTCCATGACAAATAGTACAAACACTGCGTTCTAGAACTGCATATGACAAGATGAAATCCCAAATATTCAACAACAAAAAAACAACCTAACGCTGAGAAGGGACCCCAGAGTGATAGCAGGGACAGTGTGGAGAGCGTGTCCTGCAGCAATGCCCTTGCCAAGGCGTAGGTCATCTATCTTGGGGCAACAGTCTACTTTGCCTTCTGCTGAGTGTTCTGGTGCTACCAATCGTAGGGTGAGCATTGGCAGTGCTGGTAATCTTCCCAGACCACCAGGCGTGTATGTAGGAAGCGTCCCAACTGGTGGTGTAAGTAGTCTTGGTACTCGGGTATCTCGAAGGGCCCTAGGCATCAGCAGCGTTTTTATGCAGGGACTACGCAGCTCTGGCCCACCTGTTCATGTTACCCAAAACTTGGAAAGAGGAAGAGCCGCCACATTTGAATCTTTGAATGGCTGCTTGGTGGAGTATATAGATAAAGTGAGAGCCTTAGAACAGGTGAACCGTGAGTTGGAAGAACACATTAGAGTGTACCTGGACAAAAAAGCATCAACTGTAAGCAGTTGGGGATCACTCCGGGACAACTGGGAGAATATATACCATCAGGTAAGTGCTTCATGTGTGCTTATAGAGTACACTATGTATAAAGTTGGACTTTAATGGGATTGCTCTATACCCAACACATTCACTCTTAAAACTGCAATATGGACAACTTTGTTCATACTACATGAACAGAGACACATTTAAAAGTACCAGAAACACTAATCACTGTTCACTGCTAATATTTGTCTTAGACGAAGAACAATGTCTTAGCCAAGAACTAATGTGATGATACTTGGAGGAGATATTTAGAAAAATATGAACAGAGCCTAAAAATTAGTGTGATGTTTGGTTCAATAATTATGAAAAAGGCTAAACATCAATCAGTGTCAAAATATAAGGCAAAAATAGTAATATGAAAATATTAGTGGAAAAATATGAGCATTAAACCATTTTTAATTATTACAGCATTTCTTTATAATCTAAAAAACTAATTTATGGAACATGTATATAACCCATGTGAAAATGTCACTCTCCCCGCCCCAACCCATTCCTACTGATCTCAAGTAATTTCTATTTGAAATTAGTTTATTGAACTCAGTCATCCTTGGTTGCAAATGTTTAAGGTAAAGCCATTTTCAGGTGGCTGCATTTTAGCAGCTGGAACACAATATATGCAGCAATACAGACAGCACATAGAACAATGAAGGTCAATATGGTAGTGTCTATGAACATTTCTACATGTGGGCCAAAGGTTCACATATAAAAAAAACACACCATGGTTTACTTTGATCCATATTCTAGATGACACTCGCCCACAATAAGTCAATTAAAGTTCAAAAAACAGAAGGGTTACCATTCGCCTGTGATACATTTTTCATGGATCCATTGTATTTAGTAAGTTGTAACTGTATGTGGTCTTTTATTATTAAGTTGTTCATAAAAAACAGGGTTCAGTTCGAATGTACAAAAAAACAAACAAAAAAACAGATGACAATGAAAAATCATTAGCTTTTTTCTGGTTGAAAAAAAGGACAATTTTGCATTCTCTAATCCGAAGCCAGTCCAACAAAAGTTGGTTCAATGCTAAAATTCGATGGCTATGGCTCAGGTTTCACATTGGGTTATATATAATTAAATTGAGCAATAAAAACGATTTAGTGTAAAAGGGAATAATAAAGTCACATTTGTAAATTTGGGGTCTCATCACAGATATCTACTAGGCAGGGACTTTTTATAAGAAGGCCTCGTAAAAAGAGTCTAAAGCTTTATGACTAATCACTTTGGCGTTCAAGATGCAGAGAAAATATTTTGCAATTTTTTCTCTTTATCAAAACAGAGATAATTATCATTTAGGCTTTAGTTATGGTCAGGGAAACATAAATTTCTGTACTTTATTTCTTTTTAATCTTGACAATACAAAATAATTTCAAAGTGTAAAAAGAGGGTGTTTTTATTCCACCTTTTTAAATGTATAAACACGTAATTAATTGAACTTTTTTACAACTATGTTCAAATTCATTATTGCATTTTCACCTTTTTTGTGTAGTTCTGAATGTTTTTCACTTGTTTTTAATTTGTGCTTAATTCTTCTTTTCATTTGCACCTTTTATAAAGTCTCTTTTATACAGTATGTGTTAGCTTTTTTTATATTTATCGCTGTGGGTAGGGTTTATTGTTTCCAGATATTTCAGTTAATTCCTCAAATTACAGTAGACTTTTTGAAAAATCCCAAGATTACTAAGCAAATGTATTCCGATTCATCCCAGGAGTAATTTTATGCACTTCTGAAATTTTTGCTCAAATTTAACTACACTTTAGAAAAAAAAAAACTAAAATGGGTCATGGCAAAAAAAAAAACTTTTAATTTAATGCAAGATTCATTAACAACATGCAACATTTTGAAGAATTTGGCACAAAAAAACGTCAAGGAAATTACAAGTAAAAAAATAAAAGTGACCAAAAAAAATCCTATTATGCCATTGTAGACCTAAGGAATATTGTTTTGTCCTCAGCTGCCATTGCAATCTTTATTTTGTCACATACTGCTAGCTGCATTGTCACTGTTCAAGCAATCAGCAGAAATTGCAGCATTTAAAGAGGTTGTCCACTACTTTTACATTCATGGCCTATCCTTACTAATATTAGTTGACGGGGCAGCTTCAGAATTGAGCATTTCGGGCTAGCTACTGCTGCCGCCAGCACCAGCAACAACTGATCGGTGGGAGTGTGAAGTACTGGTCCCTGGCCGACCAGACATTAATGACATCTCCTAAGTAAAGGCCTTCAAAGTAAAAGTAGTGGCCAACCTCTTTAATATTCCACCAATCTGCCATTAAAACAATATATTAGATTCATTTCAGCACTCCTCTTGTTGGTGCCTAAGAGCTATGAGATAAGAACCTATAGAAAAATGTAATGGAACATTTTAGACAAGCGCTGTGCTAGGAGATGGCATGTGGGTGTTTTGCCATTACTGGATTCTCAAAAATATTTGTTGAAGAAATTATTAATTCTTCACTAATCTATCATAATTTTTTGAAAAAGAGTGTCTTGTCAACTGTCCAGAGGCTGAAGTGTCAAACAAGACAATGACTCAAGTGCAAAAGTAATGGTACAGCAAACTGGACAAAAAGAAAACATTCCTTGCAATAGTAAAAGACATATCATATAATATTTTACATTTACCTTTTTTTAGCATAGATCATTATGGGTGTTAGATAGATTTGTTAATTAAAGGCACTTAAAATTTCAAAGAAAAAAGTTCATGTAAGTAGGTAGTCACAAGATGGCAGCAAATGCACAAAATAATGGCATTACTGATTACATTCATATATTTGTTATATTTTACATTAAGGCTATTTTATGAAAAGAATACAATAGTAAAGCAGTTTACTTGTGACAAAAATAATTGTCGAAATCCTGCATCTTAGCTTTTCTTCACTGCTTCTGAGTAAGATTGCTCTAAAACCTGTAAGAATATGTGCGCTCCTAGTGCCGGACTACAATGCCAAGGGCTTATCTGTAAGGCCGGTTTCAGACGTCCGTGTTTAATCAGGTACAAGTTACACGCATGGTTATGGTCATACGCGTGTCATACATGTGTCATACGTGTGTCATATGTGTGTCACGCGTATGTCACACGTGTGACATCTGTGTTTGCATATGTTTCACACGTACCGGAGAAAACAGGGTCTTTTAAATAAAAAGATTTTCTATATTCAATTGTATCCGGCACTGTTTTCTTTGGCTCTGCTGCCTTCTGCTCCTGACCATGGCTCATTATAATCATAGAGTGTTCACTGCACTCAGGACCTGGAAGCTGGAGCATTGAGGGGACAGCACCGTGGGGACAGGTGAGTATCCAGCAAGCAGTGTGTGTGCAGAGACGTCCAGGAGGTCATTGGAGTTCCCAATGAATTCTGATGACATCCTGATGACACCCCTGCGACATCCACGCTACAGCAGGTGTCAGGGCGGTGACTTCACAGGTTCATCAGAGTTCATTGGGAACTCTGAAGAGTCTCCGATGCTGTCCCTGCGATGCTCCGGCTTCCAGGTCCTCACTGCACACACGCATATAGCACACACATATATATACTGAGAATATATACACACATATGTATACACACATAGCAGACACACATGGATACACAGAGCACATACACTTACATAGCGCACATGCATGTATACACTGAACACACACACACACTGCTGGATACTCACCTGTCCCCAGTGATGCGGTCCCCGGTACTGAAGTCCCCAGTGCTGCTCCGGCTTCCAGCTCTTCAGTGCAGTGAATATTCAGTGAGTATAATGAGCGGCGGTCAAGAGCGGGAGGCAGCAGAGCCAGAGACAGCACCGTTGGATACAGGTAAATATAGAAAATATTTTTATTAAAAAGACCCTTGTTTTCTCCGGTACGTGTCACACTGATGTGTGCCGCCCCCATGCCAGCAGCCGGGGCTGCTCGGATCCGGATCTACGGTGCGGCTCGAGGGGTTCTCCGGACCCGGGGGTCATGCGGACTCTCCGAATAAAAGGGGACGTATTTATACGGGATTGGTTTGAAAATGTCTGTGACGCCACCCACAGTGTGTGGTGAGATGTAGCAACACCGCTGCCGTTGCTGGGCTCAAGGCGATGTTGGGCTGGCAGCTGGATGTTAACCTCTCTGTGGGTAGGGATGGATGTCCCGGGGCCCAGTGTCTCTATGCTGAGGATAGTGAGTGCAGGGGCCGGCGCATCCGGCCAGGCAGGGGATGTTACTTACGGTCGGATAAAGCACACAAGTCCTGTGGTAAACCAAGGTGATGGTGACCAGCTGCCGCAGACGGGTGTATCTGATCCCACACCCGGGTTGGTAGTCAAAGTCTCTCTCCTCTGCACTCAGTGTGTTGTAGGTAGGACTTCCCGGTATGAAACACGGGAGTCCACTCCCAGTCCTTTGGTTGGGAGCCGTGCCCGTATGATGCTGACCCTGGCCCTGGCAGTTTCCCTATCCCTCTCTGTGGGTGGTTGTCTACTTTTCGGGACTTAGGATGGGACAGGACCTAAAATCCTGTCCTCAACTGGTTAATTAGCTAGGCCATTGGTGCCGGTCCTGGCTTCAGGGTCCAAGTACCCCCTCTGTGCACACGGTTTCTGGGTTGGTTCTCCGGTGTCAGTACCGGTGGGCTACAACCCTGTCCCGGTCCACCTTGGATCTCCGGCAGCCGTCTTTCCGTGTCCTGCAGACTCTGGCTACCATCTGCCAGCTAGCCAAGGTGTCAGGGCTCCGACCCTGGCACCTGCCAGACTTCACTCCTCACTTGAACTTCACCTTCCTTAATCTGCTTGTTTTCCCGCCCCGGGCTCTTCAGACCATTAGGTGGGCGTTCCCTATCCGCCTGGTCCCACAAACTGGTGTGTCCGTCCTTCCCTGAGGGGGGTGACTAGGGTTTCAGGTCGGCTGATTTAACCCTTCGTGGGATAGGTGTTATGCGAGGGCCTATGTTTACATCTACTTGGTTTTCCAGGGTGCTACATTCCCCCTTGGTTGAATACATGCCGTCCGCGGACTGTCTGACCACCGCCATTTATTTTTAACGGGAACTGTAAAAGTAGAAAAAACACAAATTTACAAGTATAATAACATATTTACAATTTCTTCCCTTACGGGAGGCACAAATCTTAAACGTTGCACATTTAAACGGAACGGGATGGACCGGGCCACCTTCTTGTTGCTCCCACCCAAATAAACCTGACCCTGGTGCCACCTCTAAGAACTGGTTGTCACCCCTTTTCCCAAGGCCAGGAATGGGTCCGGGTGACGCCCACATGGGCCGGGTAAAAAGTTCCTTACCCGGCAGTCCTTGTCACGGGTTCCCAAGTCCGGGGACCCCTGGCCTGGAGGTTAGTCACCGGTTTTGGTAGTGACTGGGCCTCGGCCGACTCTACCACAGGCCCTTCCTCCAAACTGCCTCTCCAGTGGCTGCCGTGAGCAAGAAGGGTAGCCATGAATTATTTACAAGGCCCAATAGTTTTTGGGTTGGCTTTCCAGTCCAAAGCCATGGTCCATGAACTGTAAAACTGGCAACGGGGTTAACTGTAACTGGGGTAGCCGGGAACCGCTACCTTAACAATTTTCTTCTAATCAGGTGACGTATTCGGTTGATTGAAATGCATTCACACAACAGACAGACACCACTCACTAAACATGGGTTTCTCTGTACCTTAGTGGCGGCTGGCCTACGTTGGGGCGTGTGGACCTTCTGAGCCCTTGATTTTCACTTAGGACTGGTGGGGGAGAGTGAATTATGGGTCCCTCTTCCCTAGTGTCAGGTATAGCTGGTAGAGAACTACGGGGGCGTGGTGTAGGTGCATCCCTGGGCACCAGTGCTGGTGTCTCGCTGATAGACCTTTCTGGCTCTATATCTTCCACGGGTTGTGGGAACATTATAACGGGAACAATCACCGCTCCATTCTGCGTAGGCCAATCAGCTGGAAGATCACCCATAACAGTGTGGATCACCTCTTTCTTCTTCTCCACGCCCGGCGTGGGAATGGGAGCCTTCTCCACCATCCTCAGGGGCTCTGGACACTTCTTCATGTGGTCCGTGGAGACAGTGGTCATAGTCTTCCCCTGGTCGTGGCTGACAAGGTATGTCTTTTGGTCTTGTTGACCAGTGGGTTGTATGACATAATGGGCTCTTTCCCACTGGTCATCCAACTTGTGCAGTTTCCTCTTCCTTTTCAGTACTACATCTCCAGGTTCAAAGGGGGTAGCCTGGGCTTGCTTGTTCAAACGCTGCTCTTGCCTTTCTCTGCACTGGCGCAAGTTTCTCTCAACATATTCCTGGATCTGCCATTACTGCCTCTGACGCTTGGTGTTCCAGTTGGTAGTTGACGGGATGGTCTCAGGCACCTCCAAATCCAACTCCAGATCCACTGGCAGTCTTCCGGGTCTCACCCTCATCAGATATGCTGGTGTGCACTTAGTAGAGCTGCTGGGTATGTTATTGTACATGTCCACCAAATCAGGTAGCTTCTGAAGCCACAAGTTCCGCTCTTCAAGGGGCAAGGTTTTGAGAAGGTTGAGGACCAGGTGGTTCATCTTTTCACACATCCCATTGGTTTGGGCATGATAGGGGGTGGTACGGATTTTCTTGCACCCATACAGGTTGCAGAACTCCTGGAAGATCTCTGCCTCAAAGGCAGGACCTTGGTCGGTGAGCACCTTCTCCGGGTACCCATGCGGACGGCAGAAGTATGCTTGGAAGACCCTGGCTGCAGTACGAGCTGTTAAGTCTTTGATGGGTACAACCACCATGAACTTGGAGTAGTGATCTACAATGGTGAGGGCGTAGGTATAGCCGCTTCGGCTTGGCGTGAGCTTGACGTAGTCCAAAGCGACAAGTTCCAGTGGCTGGTGAGTGACAATTGGCTGCAACGGGGCTTTCTGGCTGGTTCCATCCTACTTTCTTAGCATGCAGGAACCACAATCCCTACACCATGCTTCGATGGGCTCTCTCATTCCGATCCAGTCAAAGCGCGCTCTCAGCAGCATCTCCAACTTCTTCCAGCCAAAGTGTCCGGCTCCATCGTGGTAAGCTTCCAAGACCACGGACACATACGCTTGCGGGACTACAATCTGGCAGACCTTCTCATGCGTCTTAGGATTAATCAGCCCTCGGTACAATTTGCCCTGATGTAAGTACAACTGGTCCCTTTCTCTCCACAGCCGCTGTGCTTCTGTGGGGGCATCGGGCCCCATCCTGGAATGGGTCTGTGAGATTAGCATCTTGATTAACTGGACTGCAGGGTCTTTGTCCCGAGCTTCCTGCCACCCATGTTGGGGCAAAGGGTTGAAGGCTGCCTCCTGCTGGCCACTATATGGCGTGACTTCTCTCTCACTGTCAAGTTGATGGAATACAGGCAACTCAAGTTCTTCCAACTCATCTTCATCCACTCCCCCATCAGGTGAGTGCGGGATCCGAGACAGCGCATCTGCATTGGTGTTTTTACGGCCGGCTCTGTACTTGATGGTGAAGTCATAATTTGCTTAGCTGAGCCACCCAACGTTGTTCGAGGGCACCAAGCTTCGCTGTGTCCAGGTGAGTTAGAGGGTTGTTGTCTGTATAGGCAGTGAATTTTGCAGAAGCTAGGTAATGCTTAAACCTCTCGGTTATCGCCCAGACGAGTGCCAGGAACTCCAGCTTGAAAGAGCTATAATTCTTGGGATTTCTCTCCGTCGGTCGGAGCTTCCTGCTTGCGTAGGCAATCACCTTCTCTTTGCCATCTTGCATCTGGGACAGGACAACTCCCAGACCTTCATTACTGGCGTCCGTGTATAGAATGAACGGAAGGCCATAGTAAGGTAAGGGTAGGCTAAGATCTCTTCTCCAGTCAGGATCAACTTCAGCTGCTGGAAGGACCTCTCCTGCTAATCACCCCAAGTAAACGGGGGACCAGGGACCTGGCCATTCTTGGTTTGTCCCACCAGGAGGTCTTGCATGGGAGCGGCCATTTTGGTATATCCCTTAATCAAGCGACGGTAATAGCCCACCAGACCTAGGAACTGCCTCACCTCTTTGATCGTGGTAGGCCTTGGCCAGTTCTGAATGGCTGTAACTTTCTCTGGATCCGGTACTACGCCTTTGGCACTCACCATATGCCCGAGATACTGCACTTTAGGCTTCAGAAGATGGCACTTGGAGGGTTTCAATTTCATCCCGTATTTAGAGAGTCTCAAACACCTCGGCAAGGTGTTCCAGATGTGCTTCGTACGTCTTGGAGTAGACAATAACGTCGTCCAGATACAGCAGAACTGTCTCGAAATTGCGGTGTCCCAAGCAGCATTCCATCAGCCTCTGGAAGGTTCCTGGAGCATTACACAACCCAAAAGCCATGCTGTTGAACCCGCAGAGACCCACCGGAGTTACAAAAGCAGTCTTCTCACGGTCTTCTTCCGCAACCGAAACCTGCCAGTAGCCACTAGTAAGGTCAAGGGTAGAGAAATAATTAGCGGTTTTCAGTGCAGCCAACGATTCTTCAATACGAGGAAGAGGGTACGCATCCTTATACGTTATCTGGTTAATCTTCCGGTAATCCACACACATCCTCATGGTGCCTTCCTTCTTCTTTACCAGGACCAACGGGGCTGCCCAGGGACTACAACTATCACGGATGACCCCTGCCTCCTTCATGTTCCTCAACATGTCCTTGGCACACTGGTAATGCGCAGGTGGAATCGGCCTATATCTCTCCTTGATGGGTGGGTGTGTATCGGTAGGGATGTGGTGTTGGATCCTGGATCCTTGATCCTTCCAAAATCTAGCGGGTGTTTGCTAAATACCTGCTCGTATTCTTGCACTAACCTGTACAGTCATGGCCAAAAGTTTTGAGAATGACACCAAAATTATATTTTCACATGATCTGTTGCCCTCTGGTTTATAATTGTGTTTGTCTGATGTTTACATCACATACAGAAATATAATTGCAATCATATTATGAGTACCAAAAGGTTATATTGACAGTTAGAATGAGTTAATGCAGCAAGTCAATATTTGCAGTGTTGACCCTTCTTCTTCAGGACCTCTGCAATTCTCCCTGGCATGCTCTCAATCAACTTCTGGATCAAATCCTGACTGATGGCTGTCCATTCTTGCATAAGCAATGCTTGCATTTTGCCAGAATTTGTTGGTTTTTGTTTGTCCACCTGTCTCTTGATGATTGACCACAAGTTCTCAATGGGATTAAGATCTGGGGAGTTTCCAGGCCATGGACCCAAAATCTCTATGTTTTGTTCTATGAGCCATTTAGTGATCACCTTTGCTTTATGGCAAGGTGCTCCATCATGCTGGAAAAGGCATTGTTGGACGCCAAACTGCTCTTGGACAGTTGGAAGAAGTTGCTCTTGGAGGACATTCTGGTACCATTCTTTATTCATGGCTGTGTTTTTAGGCAAGACTGTGAGTGAGCCGATTCCCTTGGCTGAGAAGCAACCCCACACATGAATCGTTTCAGGATACTTAACAGTTGGCATGAGACAAGACTGGTGGTAGCGCTCACCTCTTCTTCTCCAAATAAGCTGTTTTCCAGATGTCCAAAACAATCGAAAAGGGGATTCATCTGAGAAAATGACTTTACCCCAGTCCTCAGCAGTCCACTCCCTGTACCTTTTGCAGAATATCAGTCGGTACCTGATGTTTTTTCTGGAGAGAAGTGGCTTCTTTGCTGCCCTCCTTGAAACCAGGCCTTGCTCAAGCAGTCTCCGCCTCACAGTGTGTGCAGAAGCACTCACACCAGCCTGCTGCCATTGCTGAGCTAGCTCGGCACTGCTGGTAGTCCGATCCCGCAGCTGAAACAGTTTTAAGATATGGTCCTGGCGTTTGCTGGTCCTTCTTGGGCGCCCTGGAGCCTTTTTGGCAACAATGGAAGCTCTCTCCTTGACGTTCTTGATGATGCGATAGATTGTTGACTGAGGTGCAATCTTTGTAGCTGCGATACTCTTCCCTGTTAGGCCATTTTTGTGCAGAGCAATGATGGCTGCACGTTTTTCTTTAGAGATAACCATGGTTAACTGAAGAGAAACAATGATACCAAGCACCAGCCTCCTTTTAAAGTGTCCAGTGGTGTCATTCTTACTTAATCATGACTGATTGATTGCCAGCCCTGTCCTCATCAACACCCACACCTGTGTTAATGGAACAATCACTAAAACAATGTTAGCTGCTCCTTTTAAGGCAGGAATGCAATGATGTTGAAATGTGTTTTGGGGGTCAAAGTTCATTTTCTTAGCCAATATTGACTTTGCAAGTAATTGCTGTTAAGCTGATCACTCTTTATGACATTCTGGAGTATATGCAAATTGCCATTAGAAAAACTTAAGTAGTAGACTTTGTAAAAATTAATATTTGTAGCATTCTCAAAACTTTTGGCCATGACTGTACACCCCTCCCCTGTGATGTGCGGGTGTAGAGTCAATGCCTACAGGTAGCTCTCGACACCACTCCTCTAGCTGCTTTGGTGCACTGTCACTGGCTGATGGTGAGGCGGTGACAGTGGAGGTTGCCACCTGGATGGCATCAGTGTTTACTGTAAAGAGTTTAGCAATGGTGGCTTAACGGGGTAGCCTAACTTATTCCTCTCCGTAATTCATCACTCTCACGGGCACTCTCCCATTCCGGACATCAATCAACCCTCTGGCTGCCATTACTGTGGGCCAGTGCTCTGAAAGTACAGGTTCTACAAATGCCAGGTAATCCTGTCCCCTGGGACCTATGACTGCCCTGCACCAAATCATCATTTCACTCCGCGGAGGCACCACTAGAGGCGCTACATCCATCACCCGCACACTACCAATCTCTCCACCTGACATGTCACCTGTTGCCGCTGCAGAAGGGCCCAAATTTCACGTTGCAGAGCCCTCTGCTGGCCCGCTCTTGCCATGGCAGACAGTTGTTGCAATTAATGTAGTACTTCTCCCATGCAGTTCACAATCACCAGTAGGTCAGTCCATGCTTGTGGACAAACTTTTATGATGATCCTTTTGGATCATTTTTCTTTTCTTCCACTTGAGCTTCAAATTATACACCGTACAATCTAAGGCTATGTACACACACTGCAGATTTGGAGCAGACATTTTCTGCACGTTTTGGCAAAATAACACGTGAAAAGCCAGATGCGGTTTAAGTGCGGTTTTGATGCGGTTTTGGTGAGTTTTTTTTATATGATTGAAGTTAATGGGTAAAAAAGTGAAATTACGCTGCTAAACCGGACCAAAACCGCATGTCAGAAAAGAGCACGATGTGCACAGCAAATCCAAAATCCCATAGACTTTGCTGGCTTCAGGACAAGCATGCAGATTTTGACGCAGATTTAAAAAAAATAAAAAAATACGAGTCAAAAAATGAGTCATAAGCTTCATGCAGTCCTCCTTACCCAGGTGTCTATGACAAATCCAAAATGCTGTGCGCATGTTGCGTCTTTTTCACTTACAGGTTTTGCTGCAGAATGTCTGCAGCAAAAAGAAGTAGCATGTCACTTCTTTTCTACGTTTTTCTGCATTTTTCCCTGTATTTTGCCATTGACAATGTTAAAAAAACGCAGGAACAAAACCATAGGCAAAAACACGGTACATCTCCACCAAAAGCACACCATAACGCGGTAAAACTGCATGCGTTTTTGGTGCGGTTTTTCCGCCACAAGTGCATTCTTCACTGGAGAAACAAATCTACAGTGCACACACATAGAGAAGAAATGTTTGAAAAACACTTCAAAAACCCTAGAGGAAATATAAAAACTCCTTAAAATATTCCCCAAAGAGGAAGAGTTTCCTGAAGTGGCTTCCACTAAAAAAAACTCATTATTTATGACCGCCTCAATAAAAACTCTCATCACACATACTAAAGATGAGCAAATGGTCCAACGGAGGATCGAGTTCGAGTGTATGTAATTGAAATTTGTGGATCCACACAAAATCAAACATTGTGAGGTTTGATTCACGGTTTGCAAAAAAAAAGACTTGCCCGGCACCATTTTATCCACTGCTGAAGTATGAGAGAGCAGACTAACACCATTATACATTGCCATGCAGGCCTCCTCATAACTCCCTGTAGCTATGATAAATTACGAATTATCATACCCTGTTTTATCATACTCTGTTTGGGGGGTCAATACCTAAGCCATCACAGATCAGCGGTTCCCCGCTGGAGCACAGTTTGTACAGCAGAGTAATTTTCCATCTCCATAGAACTGGATAAGACTCTATTCTGTAGCATGTAAGCTCTTATGGTCTGGAGGATCCTCTCTCTGCTATAGGGAGGTCAACAAAGTTCTATCTCTCTGTGTCTCCTGTAGAGTATAAGCTCTTATGGTCATTGGGGTCCTCTCTCATTCCTGTAAAGTGTAATCCTTATGGTCAGCTGGGTTCTCTCTCCTCTCACCCACGTGTATTTACCAAGCAATTAGAAGTTTTCAGTATTGAGATTCGTGTGAATTTATTCGCTGAAAATAATATTTTGAGGGAAAATTCTGCAAAGTTGGCAAATTCAAATTTCAAAAGATACTCTCATCTCTAGCACATAAACTTATTTATCAATTCCTGAAGATGAAAGGAATAATAGCAGACACGTCTCCACAGGGACATTGCTATGGTCCTAAAAGACCGGAGACCCAAGCCCCATAGTGCATTTTTCCTCATACGACCCCCCCCTTCTCACTGCTTAAAAGATTATCTATACATATATAATTATTGTATATCTCTGCTAACCCTAAAACACACTATACAAAGACCAAAATTACCACTACACAAGACTAAAATAACACCGTTACACAATATTCACTGCCATTACTACTAGAGATGAGCCACCCCCATAGTGTTCGAGTTCGGTTTGGTTCGTCGAACAGAGGACAAGTTCGTCGAACGTTCGACGAACCAATTTGAACCTCATTGAAAACAATGGGAGGCAAACACAAACACATAAAAACACATTACACATGTACACATACAGTTAATAAACATTGCCATTACACTTACAGGTCCCCGCGATGCGTCCTGCACTCTGTCTCCCACCTCTTCTCCTTACAATAATCGCTGCGTCCTCCCAGTAACCAGCACTGATGATAGGACCTTCCGTGACATCAAAATAGCCATGTGACCAGTCACGTGTCTATTATCTCATTGGCTACAGACTGGTCACATGGCTAGACATCATGCTAGGTTCTGTCAGTGCATCTCTCCAGTACGCGGTGCTCGTTCCAGCATCTCCATGTACCAGCGAGATGCTCTGGCACATGGTCGGCTTCTCCGTTCCTGCATGTGGGCGATCTTTACAGAGTCAGCCCACATGCAAGGACTGGCTGCCATAGCCGGTGAATTGCGGCACCGGTAATCCCGTGAACAGAGCACCATTGCTATAGTAACCCGCCTGTCAGCGGTGACATCACCGCTTACAGCCCGCAGCCTCTGCTCACTCACTGAGTGATTAGACTGCACAGGAGCAGCAGCGTTCTTCCTCCCATGCAGTGCTGTCTGATGTAGCAGAGCTGCATGGGTTGAAGGAGAAAGAAGACAGAAGACCAGGATCATGGAGGGATGAGAGGGAGTAACAAACATGGAGTCTCTAAGTGTCTCTGTGTATTTATTTCTATTAACGTATTTTTTCTCTGTGTGGTGTCTTTTTTTTAACCCTTTATTGGAGATTCGTAATGGCCGGGTCAAACTTGCCTGACATTAAGAATCTCTGGCTTAATACTAGCTAGTAAAACAAATCTAGTATTAACCCATTATTACCCAGCAAGCCACCCGGTTTCAGGGCTGCTGGAAGAGTTGGATACAGCGCCAGATGATGGCGCTTCTATGAAAGCGCCATATTCTGGGGCGGCTGCGGACTGTAATTCGCAGCAGAGGGGCCCAGAAAGCTCGGGACAACCTGTGCTGCGGATTCCAATCCCTAGCTGCCTAGTTGTACCTGGCTGGACAGAAAAATGGGGCGAAGCCCATGTCGATTTTTTAATTATTTCATGAAATTCACGAAATAATAAAAAAAGGGCTTCCCTATTTTTTTAGTTCCCAGCCGGGTACAAATAGGCAGCTGGGGGTTGGGGGCAGATGTACCTGCCTGCTATACCTGGCTGCTCTCCTCCATACAGACAGACAGCAGACAGCAGCTGCAGAACTACAAGGCTCAGCATACTCCATCCAGGACTGTATGGAGGAGTTTCCCCCCCCCAAAAAAATTACGTGGGCTTCGCCATGTTTTTTGTATGCTAGCCAGGTACAGCAGGCAGCTATGGGCTGCCCCCAACCCTCAGCTGCCTATTTGTACCTGGCTGGGAACCAAAAATATAGGGAAGCCCTTTTTTTTTAATTATTTCATGAATTTCAAGAAATAATTTTAAAAAAAAATGACGTGGGCTTTGCCCAATTTTTGTGTCCAGCCAGGTACAACTAGGCAGCTGGGGATTGGAATCCGCAGCGCAGGGTGCCCAAGCTTTCTGGGCACCCCTGATGCGAATTGTAGTCTGCAGCCACCCCAGAAAATGGCGCTTTCATAGAAGCGCCATCTTCTGGCGCTGTATCCAACTCTTCCAGCTGCCCTGGTGACGAGTGGCTCACTGGGTAATAATGGGGTTAGGGATAGCTGTATATTATCAACTGGCCCTAAGCCCGAAATTCATGGTGTCATGCCAATAGTAGACATGGCTACCATGAATTTCTAGTATAGATAAAAAAAAAAACACAACACACAGAAAAATATTTTTATTAGAAATAAAACACAACACAATTACTGACTCCATCTTTATTGAAATAAAGAACCCCCCTCTGCAGTAATCCTGGGTCAAGGGACCCGCGCCGTCCAACCTGGATCCAATATCATCTGATCGGTTTGCTGGAAGGCAAAGCGATCAGATGTGTCAGGTTCAAGGGCCTGAATCACATGACACAGCAGCTGATTGTATAAATGGCTTCTATACAATCAGCTGATGCATCAGTGCAAAACCACACTTCTGTGCAGACTCCTGTCCGACAGCAGCAGCTGATAGTTTAGCCGGCCGGGCGGTAAAAAGCCGGCCTCACTGCTCGACTTTTAGTGTCAGCTGATTCCATCAGGTGACCGCATCAGCTGATCATCGCCAGGTGTGAGAGAGAGAAAAGAGAGAGAAAAGAGAAGAGAGAGGGAGAGAGAGAGAGAAGAGAGAGAGAAGAGGAGAGAAGAGGAGAGAGAAGAGAGAGAAGAGGAGAGAAGAGGGGAGAAGAGAGAGGGGGAGAGAGAGAGAAGAGAGAGGAGAGAGAGAGAAGAGAGAGAAGGAGAGGAAAGAGAAAGAGAGGAAAAGAGAGAAAGAGAGAGAAAGAGAGAAAGATAGAGAGATAGAGAGAACGAGAGAGAGAACAAGAGAGAGAAAGAGAGAGAAAGAGAGAAAGATAGAGAGATAGAGAGAGAGAAGAAGAGAGAGAGAACAAAAGAGAGAAAGAGAGAGAAGAGAGGAGAGAAGAGAGAGAGAAGAGAGAGGATAGAGAAGAGAGAGAGAAAAAGAGAGAGAAAGAGAGAGAGAAAGAGAGAGAAAGAGAGCAAGAGAGAGAGAACAAGAGAGACAGAACAAGAGAGAGAAAGAGAGAGAAGAGAGAGAGAAGAGAGAGAGAGAAAGGGAAAAAGATAGAGAAAGAGAGAGAAACAGAGAAAGAGAGAGAAAGAGAGAGAGAGAACAAGAGAGAGAGAACAAGAGAGAGCGAGAACAAGAGAGAGAGAAAAAGAGAGAGGAGAGAGAGAGGAGAGAGCAATGCAGCTTCATTCCGTGAACTGCTCCGATTTTAGAGGTGTGGCCCGCGGCTCACAGCTGATGTCCGGCTCCTCCCCTCAGTGCATAATTAAATTAAATTATAAATAAATAATAATTATAATTTAAATTCTTTACTGGGGCGGCCGGGACTTGAACTCATGAACTAATGCTTCCTAGGCAGTTGCTCTACCCATTGAGCCACTGCCTCTAATGGGAAACATAGGCAGATTTGTTAATCTTGACGTCTGCATTGCAGAGTGAAGTCTCCAGTGACAGCGCGGCTCACTTCAGGTGCTGCATGGAGAGGACACAGATCGCTCGTGTTCTACGGGGCTCCCTGTCATCTTCATGTAGTAGAGCTGACAGTGTCGTATGGATTACTTCAGACCTGGATTGTTGTTTGGGGATTAATAAAGAGGTAAATGAGGGTTTTTTTTCTCTTTTATTCCAAATAAAGGATTTTTCGCTGTGTGTGTTTCTTTACTTTCACTTACAGGTTACAGGTAAAATATATCTTTGTACCGTGTTAGCCAGTAGAGATAAAAAAAAGTTTGTTTAAAAGAACTGAGAGTCCTCAGTAGTTGATACCTTTTAATGGCTAACTGAAAAGATGGTAATAATAGCAAGCTTTCGAGACTACTCAGGTCTCTTCATCAGGCATGGAATATGACCATATATACCATGCCTGATGAAGAGACCTGAGTAGTCTCGAAAGCTTGCTATTATTATCATCTTTTCAGTTAGCCATTAAAAGGTATCAACTACTGAGGACTTATAGGTTAATCATGGAAGGTGTCTCGGGGAGATGCTTGTCATGATTAACCCCGTTATTACCCCGATTGCCACCGCACCAGGGCAATTCGGGATGAGCTGGGTAGAGTCCCGGGACTGTTGCATCTAATGGATGCGGCAATTACGGGCAGCTGCTGGGTGATATTGTTAGGGTGGTGGGCTCCCCATAACGTGGCGCTCTCCATCCTGACAATACCAGACTCCAGCCATGTGGCTTTATCCTGGCTTGTGTCAAAATTGGCAGGGGGACCGCATTTTTTTTTTTAATTATTATTATTTATTTATTTATTTTACTGCACGATATAGACCCGCCCGCCGGCGGCTGTGATTGGTTGCAGTGAGACAGCTGTCACTCATCATGGGGGCGTGTCTGACTGCAACCAATCTTCGGCGCTGGTGGGTGGGGAAGGCACGGAATACCTGATTGAATATTGAAGTGGCAGCCATTTTTAAAAGCCGCCAGAGATTTGTGACAGCCGTGCAGCGAGGCGCCCGTGATCGGTGAGTAGGAAAGAGAGAAGGGATTGTGCTTGGGATGCAGGACGCATACAAATACACAACGTGTGCACATACTTACTGTGATAAGCCACGCTTTTGGTGATCGAACCATTCTCAAATGTAACTCGAACTGCCGAACTTTAAGCAAATCGTTCGAGTTCGTCGAACGACTCAAACACCCCCCAAAATTACTCGAACATGAAATTGGCGAACCGTTCGACTCGAAGATCGCTCAACTCTAATTACTACTACATACTGAACAAATTCTACTTTCTTCACCCATATTGTTCTCTTACACTCTCTCTCAATACTGTCCCCTTACACATTCCCTACATACTGTCCTTTCACAAGTCCTCCCCTAATATATAAACCTCTGTCTCATTGGCTCCAATCGGGAAAGCATACTTCATCACCGGCGCAGGAGGAGTAGTTACTCCTGTGCGGTGCAGGTGTGTTGTCAGCAGTGTGATCAGGTAATCTGATGTAACCCTAACGCTGGAAATGACATTTGACAGACATTAATTTGCACACAAGCCTTAAAAACGCAAGTACAGTTGAGTGCAGGGAGTCAACATTTTACATGTTCTTCATACCAGCTGCCAGATTAACAGTCGACACAGAGATTGGCCGAATCCTACTTCCAGGGGGGCAGCCAAACACTGCTCTCCTAGCAGCCTGGTGGCTGCATCCGGGGCAATGCCTCACCTATTCCCACTAGATATGCCTCTGCTAAACTGTTACTAAATATAAAAACAAATAAAAACAACTATTAAAAAGATTGATGTTACCATCATACAGTGACCATATATTGGTAGATATCAATCCTACATAACAGATAAGTGATTTCGATTTAGGTATAGACAATATAGTGACTTATAGCTGACATTCTTTCTAGTGACATCGCTTCCCGTCTTTTCTATCTGGCCCAGACCGACATGACAGCTTCTACCAGCCAGAACTAATCTGCAGAGATTACAACAAAGACATATTTGACTTCTCACATTTCCTTTACCGTCCTCATCTGTTCCCAATCTACAAAAACTCTTCCTCCTGCCTGCCCTCACGGCGTGGACAGTGACCCCTATAATTGAAATATTGTCACTACTAGGATTACCCCTCTCTCAAAAATACTACACAGACAGTATGCTACATAGAGAGGGGCCTCTAAAAATATTGTCCCATAGAAAGTGTTACTGCCCTTAAAACAAGTGTCCCCTTAAAGTAACAATGCCCCCTGAGAGCCCCAATCAAAACTAAAAATGCACCCAGTTAAAACAATGTCCTGAGTTCCCTAACAACCCCTTATACACTGTATTGTGATCCCACAGCCCCTTATTCATTGCATGATGACACCCTCAGCCCTTTATACACTGTATGACGACCCCCACATCCACTTATACATGGTATGGTGGCCCCCACAGCCCCTCTATATATGATGGCTCCCACAATACACTGTATTATGGCCCACACAGCCCCTTATACATGGTATTATGACCCCAACAGACACTTATAGACTGTATTATGGCCACCACAGCCCCATTATAGATAATATGAAGCCCCCACAGCCCCATACACTGTATTAATATCCCCATATCCCTTTATACACTGTATTATGGCCCCCACAGCCGAGCTACATATAATATAATATAATAACCCCTCTGCCCCTTATATATAAAATGATGTCCCCTCTGCACCTCTATCTATATATACAGTCAGGGCCAGAAATATTTGGACAGTGACACAAGTTTTGTTATTTTAGCTGTTTACAAAAACATGTTCAGAAATACAATTATATGTATAATGTGGGCTGAAAGTGCACACTCCCAGCTGCAATATGAGAGTTTTCACATCCAAATCGGAGAAAGGGTTTAGGAATCATAGCTCTGTAATGCATAGCCTCCTCTTTTTAAAGGGACCAAAAGTAATTGGACAAGGGACTCTAAGGGCTGCAATTAACTCTGAAGGCGTCTCCCTCGTTAACCTGTAATCAATGAAGTAGTTAAAAGGTCTGGGGTTGATTACAGGTGTGTGGTTTTGCATTTGGAAGCTGTTGCTGTGACAGACAACATGCGGTCTAAGGAACTCTCAATTGAGGTGAAGCAGAACATCCTGAGGCTGAAAAAAAAGAAAAAATCCATCAGAGAGATAGCAGACATGCTTGGAGTAGCAAAATCAACAGTCGGGTACATTCTGAGAAAAAAGGAATTGACTGGTGAGCTTAGGAACTCAAAAAGGCCTGGGCGTCCACGGATGACAACAGTGGTGGATGATCGCCGCATACTTTCTTTGGTGAAGAAGAACCCGTTCACAACATCAACTGAAGTCCAGAACACTCTCAGTGAAGTAGGTGTATCTGTCTCTAAGTCAACAGTAAAGAGAAGACTCCATGAAAGTAAATACAAAGGGTTCACATCTAGGTGCAAACCATTCATCAATTCCAAAAATAGACAGGCCAGAGTTAAATTTGCTGAAAAACACCTCATGAAGCCAACTCAGTTCTGGAAAAGTATTTTTTTTTTTTTTTTATTAAACATCTTTTTTTTTTTTTATTAAACTTTTAAACATAACAGAAAGGGAAGCAATAACTTGTTCAAAGAATTAGACAGTGTACATGACATTGATATGCTCAACATTCGAGCAGTGTACCTTGCAGATTACTATAGTGGTAGTTACAACCTTTTTAATTTAAGCTATATGAAAAAAAAGGAAAAGAAGACATGTACACAAAGAGACAATGAACAATGGAAAAGTATTTTATGGACAGATGAGACAAAGATCAACCTGTACCAGAATGATGGGAAGAAAAAAGTTTGGAGAAGAAAGGGAACGGCACATGATCCAAGGCACACCACATCCTCTGTAAAACATGGTGGAGGCAACGTGATGGCATGGGCATGCATGGCTTTCAATGGCACTGGGTCACTTGTGTTTATTGATGACATAACAGCAGACAAGAGTAGCCAGATGAATTCTGAAGTGTACCGGGATATACTTTCAGCCCAGATTCAGCCAAATGCCGCAAATTGATCGGACGGCGCTTCATAGTACAGATGGACAATGACCCCAAGCATACAGCCAAAGCTACCCAGGAGTTCATGAGTGCAAAAAAGTGGAACATTCTGCAATGGCCAAGTCAATCACCAGATCTTAACCCAATTGAGCATGCATTTCCCTTGCTCAAATCCAGACTTAAGACGGAAAGACCCGCAAACAAGCAAGACCTGAAGGCTGCGGCTGTAAAGGCCTGGCAAAGCATTAAGAAGGAGGAAACCCAGCGTTTGGTGATGTCCATGGGTTCCAGACTTAAGGCAGTGATTGCCTCCAAAGGATTCGCAACAAAATATTGAAAATAAAAATATTTTGTTTGGGTTTGGTTTATTTGTCCAATTACTTTTGACCTCCTAAAATATGGAGTGTTTGTAAAGAAATGTGTACAATTCCTACAATTTCTATCAGATACTTTTGTTCAAACCTTCAAATTAAACGTTACAATCTGCACTTGAATTCTGTTGTAGAGGTTTCATTTCAAATCCAATGTGGTGGCATGCAGAGCCCAACTCGCGAAAATTGTGTCACTGTCCAAATATTTCTGGACCTAACTGTATAATTGCCTTATTCTTTCTGTCTGTCTGTCTGTCTTGCTCCAAAATTCTGTCCTTACCGCGACAAGCGTCTCATTGGCAGCTCGACTCCCCTCGCCTCCGCCCCCCCCGCACGGATTGGCCGTTCGCCTCGCCTCGGCTCCGCCCCCCCGCACAAAAGGCCGCTCGCCCAGGCTCCGCCCCCCACACGGATTGGCCTCTCGCCCCGGCCCCCTGCACGCATTGGCAACTCGGCCACGCCCCGCCCCCTCACGCATTGCATGCTCGCTCTAGCCCCGCCCCCTGCACGCATTCCCCAAAACGACACAGAGCCCCGACTCCCAGTTGAGTGCTGTACCCCCGGGAGCCCACATCAGCGTACGCCGCCAACCCAGCCGACACATACCCTCGCATTGCTGGGTTTGACGGCGTGCGCTGGTGTGGGCTCCCGTGCGAGCGGGGGGCGGGGTACGCTGGTAACCATGTAATATTGTGTAGCATGGTTACCAGCGTACACCGGCTCCCAGGTGAGCGCATCAAGGTCCTACAGCGGCGGAACACACACACACACGCACACACATAACAACAGACACACACATCAGATCACACTCACTCTCACACACACCTCACACACACATCAGATCGCATCCACACACTCACAACATCCCGTGATATCGCTTGCTTCTCGGCGGCGATACTGTGCGTGCAGTGACCTTCCAGGACCTGCCGGAGGATCACATGGCCGGAAGCATGTGGTATCTCCGGATGTTGTGATTGTGTGAGCGCGTATGTGCGATATTGTCAGTGTGTGTGTGAGTGTATGCGATCGGATGTGTGTGAGTGTGTTCTGATGTGTGAGTGTGTGTGTGTGAGTGTATGTGATCGGATCTGTAAGTGTCGGCAGAGGAGCACGGCGTGCAGCACAGCTGCTGGGACCGCCCACCGGTGGGCACAGGGAGAAGTGGTGTGTGTGTGTGAGTGTATGCGATCAGATGTGTGCGTGTATACTGTCTGATGTGTGACTGTGGAGCACGTTGGGGGGTGCACAGCATGGGGGATGGAGCATGATGGGGAGTGCGCAGCATGGGGGATGGAGCACGATGGGGGGTGCGCAGCATGGGGGATGGAGCACGATGGGGAGTGCGCAGCATGGGGGATGGAGCACGATGGGGAGTGAGCAGCATGGGGGATGGAGCACGATGGGGGTGCGCAGCATGGGGGATGGAGCACGTTTGGGAGTGCGCAGCATGGAGGATGGAGCACGTTTGGGAGTGCGCAGCATGGGTGATAGAGCACGATGGGGAGTGCGCAGCATGGGGGATGGAGCACGTTTGGGAGTGCGCAGCATGGGGGATGGAGCACGATGGGGAGTGCGCAACATGGGGGATGGAGCACGATAAGGAATGCGCAGCATGGGGGATGGAGCACGATGGGGAGTGCGCAGCATGGGGGATGGAGCACGTTTGGGAGTGCGCAGCATGGGGGATGGAGCACGGTGGGGAATGCGCAGCATGGGGGATGGAGCACGATTGGGAGTGCGCAGCATGAAGTGTGCAGCATGGGGGATGTAGCACGATGGGGGGTGCGCAGCATGGGGGATGGAGCACGATGGGGAGTGTGCAGCATGGGGGATGGAGCACGTTTGGGAGTGCGCAGCATGGGGCATGGAGCACGTTTGGGAGTGCGCAGCATGCGGGATGGAGCACGATGGGGAATGCGCAGCATGGGGGATGGAGCACGATGGGGAATGCGCAGCATGGGGGATGGAGCACAATGGGGAGTGCGCAGCATGGGGGATGGAGCACAATGGGGAGTGTGCAGCATGGGGATGGAGCACGTTTTGGAGTGCGCAGCATGGGGGATGGAGCACGATGGGGAATGCACAGCATGGGGGATGGAGCACGATGGGGAGTGCGCAGCATGGGGGATGGAGCACAATGTGGAGTGCGCAGAATGGCAGATGGAGCACAATGGGGAGTGCGCAGCATGGGGATGGAGCACGTTTGGAGTGCGCAGCATGGGGGATGGAGCACGATGGGGGGTGCGCAGCATGGGGGATGGAGCACGATGGGGGGTGCGCAGCATGGGGGATGGAGCACGATGGGGGGTGCACACCTCCCCCCAAAACACACACACACCGCCACACACGCACTGCACAACACACCACACACACACTGGGAACCTCTAACACCGCCCTACACAGACACCCACACACACAGACAATGCCGCACACACACACACCCAACACACAAACACCGCAACACACACAAATATACGCACATACCGCACAACACACACATTGCACAAAACATACCTCCCACCAAAACACACACACACACACCCCACACCCACACAAACCACGCAACACACACACACAACGCTACAGACACACAGTGCTCCACAAACAACGCAACACAGACAACGCAACACACAAACAACACCGCTCTCACCCCCCGCCACACCCAGACAACACCCAGAACATGTACAGCACCCTACACAAACACTTGGTAACTACACACAACAACATCTATATATATATATATAACAAAAATCATACATTAACTACACAATACGTAAATTCTAGAATACCCGATGCGTAGAATCGGGCCACCTTCTAGTACATAATATAATAGCCCTCCGGTCCTTAATCTCTGTCTCTTGCTCGCTCTCGCCTCTCGCTTTTTTATATATATATATATATATATATATATATATATATATATATATGATGGTCCCCACAGTCCCTGTATAAATATGTTGTTGGTCCCTCTAACCCCTGTATATACAGTGCCTTGCGAAAGTATTCGGTTCCCTTGAATTTTTCAACCTTTTCCCACATTTCAGGTTTCAAACATAAAGATAAAAAATGTAATGTTATGGTGAAGAATTAACAAGTGGGACACAATTGTGCAGTTGAGCGAAATTTATTACTTATTTTACACTTTTTTAAAAAAAAATTAACTGAAAAGTGGGCCATGCAATATTATTCATCCCTTTTGTAGCGCCACCTTTTGCTGCGATTACAGCTGCAAATCACTTGGGGTATGTCTCTATCAGTTTTGCACATCGAGAGACTGAAATTCTTGCCCATCCTTTCTTTGCAAATAGCTCGAGCATCACACAGCCACCAATGGTTAAACTGCTGGCAAAAAACTGAGTACACCCCAAAGTGAAAATGTCTAAATTGTGGCCAATTAGCCATTTTCTCTCCCCAGTGTCATGCGACTCATTAGCGTTACAAGGTCTCAGGTGTGAGTGATGAGCAGGTGTGGTAAATTTGGTGTTATCGCTCACACACTCTCTCATACTGGTCACTGTAAGTTCAACATGGCACCTCATGGCAAAGAATTCTCTGAGGATGTGAAAAAAAGAATTATTGCTCTATATAAATATGGCATAGGGTATGAGAAGATTGCCAACACCCTGAAACTGAGCAGCACCAAGGCTATACAGCAGTTTAACAAGACAGGTTCCACACTGAACAGGCCTCACCATAATCAACCAAAGAAGTTGAGTGCACATACTTAGCGTCATACCCAAAGATTGTCTTTTCAAAATAGACGTATGAGTGCTGCCATTGTTGCTGCAGAAGTTAAAGGAGTGGGGTAGTCAGCTTGTCAGTGGTCAGACCATATGCCTCACACTGCATCAAATTTGTTTGCGTGGCTGTCATCTCAGGATAAAGCCTCTTCTAAAGATGATGTGACGCGCCCACGGGGTCTTGGGGAATTACTCGTCACCGGGCCAGTTTTGGGGGGGTTGGGTTGTCACAGTGGCCTGGTCCAGCTCCGTGATCCCGCAGTGTCAACCAAAATGAAGGGCATGGTGGTGATGAAGGGAGTAGTTGTCTTTCGTGATGCCACCTGTGGTATGCGGCTATAATGGGAGCCGCCGCTGCGCAAGGTCTTTCTCTGCTGGGGCAAATGGTAACGCAGCTCAGATGCTGCACCTCTCCACAGCCAGAGCTAGGCCCCAGGGTGGATGTTGAGAGTAGTAGTCCAGCCCAGTGGGGAAAGCGCGGGGCGCGGGAAAGATCAGACAACACAGCGTTTGCAGTTTAAGATGTTTTCTCACTGTGTTGCTCCAACCGTTGGACTGCCAGACTGCGCTGTGATGGGCTCCAGATGATCCTGGATAGTTCAGGGGATGATACCGGAGGGATACTTCGTGAGTCATTCCTCCTTGCGCTGTGTTATGTGAGTCCCTGCGGCTTGAAGCTAAACAGGGACCTGAGTCCTTGGGGTGGTTATGTTCCTCTTCCCATCTAGCAAGCAGCGCAAGTCCGTTGATGGGCTGCCCTATGGTCACAGCTCCTGGCTCTATATGCTGCTTTGACCCAGGTGCTGTTGAGGGCCAGAAGACTTGAAATCCTTGAAATCCGGGCAGATTCGTCTGGCAGGCCTTAAAGTGTCCACCAGCCTAGGGCTCCGCACCCTGAGATGTGCGCCGGTCCTGAGGGAGCTATCAGCTCTCCCCTCAGCGACCATATTCTCCTGCATCTCACTTGGTTCCCGGTGGTGACTAGACTGAATAAGTGTGTGTGTGGCTCCTGCTCCCCAGATCAGTCACCCCGCCCATTCGAGTACCTGAGCTAGTGGGTGGGAGGCCATACAATATGGTGACCATCCTAAATGACTCTACCATAACTCTGTCCCGGTGAGTGGGCAAATAGCCTTTGTGTGATTGTGGATGTTGTAAACCAGCACCGACCTCCTCCTTACTGGGATGAGTACCGCACCTCTGGTGAGATTCAGTACCCTGTGGCGACTGAAGGCTCAGGGGTGCCACATTCCCCCACAGCGAATCCCAGCACGTCCGTGGACTGGAAAAAGAAAAACAATACAATGGCAGGACTGCAAAATTTTTTGATGCTGTAAACATTAACATTAATTCCCTTTATGGGAGGTATGGTTTCTTGAATGTTACAAACACTTACAACTTTGGCATGTCAATAAAACATTTAGTATTGGCATTTTAATAAAAGTTTTGGCAAATTAAAGACATAAAACTTGGCATTTGGACATTTTCTATTTGCACTTTTCCTTGGCGTTTTTAGTGTCGGGTCTCTTTACACTACTCCCATGTGCAACATGACCACAAATTCAACATCCACAGTATGGAACTGAGGGACCTGCCACCCATAACGTAGGCTCTGAGCATGCGGCAGAGTGTTGCCGACCACGCTTCATTGCTTGGGTTTGCATGACAGGTATTGGGTCCTGTGGTCACATTAATTCTGATAGGGTGCACAACCGGTGCAAATATTTACAATCAAAGTTCCAGTCACCCATAGTTCAGTGACCCAGTTGTCCATCAAACAACACACTTATCAATTACTATGCAGAATATTCAAACTAATTACATTCTCTATAACAGCTTTTTACTCCTTTTTGATGGTTTGTTCCTGAGGGCTAGTTCCTGCCCCCAGGTTTGGTGCACTCATGGGACATCCTCGGGCATAGTGCCCCACTTTGTCACAGCGGCGGCAGATCGGCTGCCCGTCGGAATCATAGCGATCAGGAACTTGGGGCAACGGATTTCATCCTTGCCGCCATCAGGGAAGGTCATCAGCACTGGAAGCCAGCTCGATGCTTGCCGGTCGCTGAGTTTCCTGCTGTGTTTGCACTATTTTGGTTAGAGTGATCATACCTCAGATTAGTCCCAGAACCTGGAGCCGCAATTCAGCAACAGGATCTCCAACCAGGGTCTGCTCACTGGCTCCCACTGTCACTCGAGTAGCTGGTACGGACCCCAGTTCAGCTATGGACAGCTGACGAGGTCCGGAGTCGTGGTGAGCCGATTCTTTTAACACCCGGATGGCCCATTCTTTGAACTCAGCAAAGCTGAGTTCGTGATTCTGCAGAATCACTTTTGTGATATACTGTACTGATAACCAGAGATTGGTTTGGTGGACCCGTGGAAGCACTAGGAGGTGCGAAACGGCCATTGTCCCCTGGGGGCCTGCACCTGGTTCTCTCCCCGCTTTTTAATGCACTTCTTGGATTAAATAAAGCATGTACTGGATATCGAATGGATTGTGCCATTGTCTTCTGATGTCTTGGGACTCATATTGGAATTCTTTTCCCTCTTCAACGTGCACCCATGACCAGTGTGCTATTGGATAAAGACCCGAGCATTACCTACTCCATCCCGACACCATTTCAAAGTATAACGCGGTGCTGCAGAACCACATCTGTTTTTGTATACTAAGAGATTGGTTTGCAGATCATGTGGGCAATGCCAAGAAGAAACCTTGATGAGCAATGCAATCATAATGACTAGACCCCGAACAATATGCTGTGGAACACAAGGTCCTGTGTCCACATCGATGTGTTAGGCTAAGTTCACATTTCCGCTAAAATCTATCAGTCACAATCCGCTGCTCTTGTAAACAGCGGAATCCGTTTAGCGGATTCCGCTGCTCCCATAGACTTGTATGAGCAGCGGATTGTGACTGATGATGCTGCGTTGCACCCTCCGCCCGACTGATCAGTCGTGGAACGACTGACCGCCGGGCGGGGGGAACGCAGCATGTAACGTTTTTTGAGCAGCGAGATCCGTCGGATTTCGCTGCGCATGCTCTCTGGCTCCCTGCACACGTCACCAGCTTTGGTTGGTTACCCGATATTTACCCTGGTTACGGTGCAAGGAGCCAGCGCTAAGCGGTGTAGGCCCGTAACCAAGGTAAATATCGGGTAACCAAGGTAAACATCGGGTGCTTTGCTGTTACCCGATATTTAGGCTGGTTACGTGTGCAGGGAGGCCGACACTTCCCCGCTCGGCCCCGCCCCCTCCCGCACTCCGCACATGTATGTACACACACACACACACACACACACACCTGTCCCCAGCCATGCAGACAAGCACTGACACCCTCGTCTGGCCCCGCCCCCTGCTCGGCTCCGCCCCCTCCCGCACTTTGCATGTGCACACACACACATACATACATACATACATGCACATACACACACTCACTCACACATACACTCACCTGTCCCCAGCCATGCAGACCGCAGCACTTCTACTGACATCCTCAGCGCCTGGCCCCGCCCCCCGCTCGGCTCCGCCCCCTCCCGCACTTTGCATGTGCACACACATACATACATACATACATACATACATACATACATGCACATACACACACTCACTCACTCACAGATACACTCACCTGTCCCCAGCCATGCAGACCGCAGCACTTCCACTGACATCCTCAGCGCCTGGCCCCGCCCCCCGCTCGGCTCTGCCCCAGAACTACGCCCCCCGCACACAACGGAATCCGACAAAGAATTCTGTTCTTTGTCATCCGTTGTACAGCGTTGAACAGCGCATCAGTCACATGCGTCAAGCGACGCATGTGACTGATACAAATCAACGGAAATGTGAACTTAGCCTTAGACAGCAGGTCTTCAATGTGTTCCACAACAGGTCTTTGCGTTCCACTGTGTCCCAAGTTTTCGGAGCACTACGGTATCACCGGATGTGTGTGTGTGTGTTCCGCAGGTCCTCGCGATCCACAGCGTCTTGTTTGGGTTCTGGGCAGTATGATAGCGGGGTCTGTCTTCTCTCTTTTGGGGGTGTCTACTTTCTATAGTGAAGTGTCCTACAGTATATTTAACTTTTTTAGCTGCATGGACACTTCATTATTGAACCACAACTAGGGCTTATTTTCGGGGAAACGCGGTATTTGTTAACCCCTCTGTTTCTTGATCATTTTCTCACAGTGCATTCTCCCTCTAATTCCTGTGGGATTTTCAGTCCACAGTATATAAATAAAACTAACAACTTAATCATTTCTTTGATATTCTGTATATAATGCTTGCAGGAAAGCTTTATAAGACAAATATTTACTATAGATGAATATTAGTGATGAGCGAGTACTAAAAAGCTCGGATGCTCGAAGCTCGGGCCGAGCCTCCCAAGATACTCGTGTACTCGGCCCGAGCAACAAGCCCAATGTTATCCTATGGGAGACCCGAGTATTTTTGTGAAATGACCCCCCGGCAGCATGTAGAAACCCTAAAAATGGCACAAAAGTCTCAGAAGAGTGCTCAAATGACATGGCAACAGCATGGGGAAGACCCCTTGAAGCATTTATCACTGAAAAGTCACAGCTGTGAACAATTTTGTCCGCGTTTTACGCCATTTTTACGGACTCACCAGAAAACCTTCCAAAATGACCCCAAAATGATTTTTCATGGCGGAAATGTTAAGGGCACATAACCAATAGTGAGATAGAGCTAATGTATGTTACTTTTTGAGATTAATAGATGAAAGATTTTACGTGAAAACATTGTGTGGCACTCCGATGTCCCTGAGAAGAGACGTACATGAAGGCCTCTTGAGTCTAATGTGCCCATTTTGAGGAACTGAGTCTTTGTAGTATTTTCCTTTGCCAGGGCAGTCCAAAATTGTGAGGTTCACCAATGCCCCTGCATACAGACGTGCATGAGGGCCTCAAAACATTAAGTGTCCATTGTCAGGAAGTGGGTCTATTGTAGTATAGCCCTTAGGCAGGGCAGCCAAAAATTGGGAGGCTCCACGTTGTCCCTGGATAGAGACGTGCATGAGGGCCTGTAAACCTGAAGTGCCCATTGTAAGGAAGTGGGTGTATTATAGTATAGCCCTTAGGCAGGGCAGCCAAAAATTGGGAGGCTCCACGTTGTCCCTGGATAGAGACGTGCATGATGGCCTGTAAACCTGAAGTGCCCATTGTAAGGAAGTGGGTCTATTGTAGTATAGCCCTTAGGCAGGGCAGCCAAAAATTGGGAGGCTCCACGTTGTCCCTGGATAGAGACGTGCATGAGGGCCTGTAAACCTGAAGTGCCCATTGTAAGGAAGTGGGTGTATTATAGTATAGCCCTTAGGCAGGGCAGCCAAAAATTGGGAGGCTCCACATTGTCCCTGGATAGAGACGTGCATGATGGCCTGTAAACCTGAAGTGCCCATTGTAAGGAAGTGGGTCTATTGTAGTATAGCCCTTCGGCAGGGCAGCCAAAATTTGGGAGGCTCCACGATGTCCCTGGATAGAGACGTGCATGAGGGCCTGTAAACCTGAAGTGCCCATTGTAAGGAAGTGGGTCTATTGTAGTATAGCCCTTAGGCAGGGCAGCCAAAAATTGGGAGGCTCCACGTTGTCCCTGGATAGAGACGTGCATGAGGGCCTGTAAACCTGAAGTGCCCATTGTAAGGAAGTGGGTCTATTGTAGTATAGCCCTTAGGCAGGGCAGCCAAAAATTGGGAGGCTCCACGTTGTCCCTGGATAGAGACGTGCATGATGACCTGTAAACCTGAAGTGCCCATTGTAAGGAAGTGGGTCTATTGTAGTATAGCCCTTAGGCAGGGCAGCCAAAAATTGGGAGGCTCCACGTTGTCCCTGGATAGAGACCTGTTAGGTTCTTAGTGCCTCCGTGCTTGCATTTAAAAACCGCACGTGTGTGCCTGTTGGTGGCAGCTTTCCGCTGCATTTGTGTGAGTTTTGCAAAAACTTGGATATAACGCACAATTCTAGTGAATACACGTCAGCACAGCATTGCAAAATGTGCAAGGGCGTTGTCAACGAACAAGGAAGTGGACGTGATGGTGGTGCAGGCAGAGACCGAGGTTGTGTGCAAGCTCTAATTTCGCCACAACAAAGGGCCACATCTAGTCGCTCGCACGTCCTGTCCCAAATTCTTGGGGACCGCAGCAGTACACCGCTCTTGAACCAAGACCAGTGTCAACAGGTTGTTAGTTGGATAGCGGATAATGCTTCCAGTCAGATTGGCACCACCACAAACACTCTGTCTTCCACACGGTCAAGTGTCAGTAGCCGTGATACTGCACCGCACATTTCAGAACCTGATCCTCCTTCCTACCACCAGGCCGAGTACACGTCCACGGACATTACTGATCCCACACTTGGCCACTCGGAAGAGCTGTTCGTTCACGTTTCCATTCACAAATTCTGGCCTCTCGCCAGCTCCTGTTGAAGTGGGCCATGACGAGATTGTATGTACAGATGCCCAAATATTTGAGCAGCCACGTTCTCACGAAGTTGGCAACGTGTCTCAACAAGGGGTGGACGATGATGAGACACAATTGTCAGGAAGTCAGGAGGAGGAGCAGGGTGCGGAAGAGGAAGACGACGTGGTGGATGATCCAGTAACTGACCCAACCTGGCAGGAGGATATGCAGAGCGAGGACAACAGTGCACAGGGGGAGGGAGGCGTAGCATCACAACAGGCAGTAAGAAGCAGAGTGGTGGCCCCAGGCAGACGTCAGGCAACTGTTCCCCGGAACAACACGACACAAGGTGCCTGTACAAATGTTAGGTCTTCCCGAGTCTGGCTGTAATACTATTGTATGTATTGAGGATTTCGATTGCGTTAGGGCAATGACAACCAGAGACGAGTTCTTGGTGCAAGACGTTTATAATATGCAACCAGCAAATATGTACATAAACGGAACAAAAACACAGTAGAACATAAATACAGGAAATACCTTCCAGGGACGGAGCGAAAGGGAATTCCCGGGACCGCGCACCGGACTCCCCCAGGGAGACCACCAAGAGTGAACCCCTATACAGGGACTGTCTGGCAATCACCCCAGAAGCCCTAAATGCGCAGCAGCCGGGACACAAAAGGGCAATAGGTAAGTCCAAAAATGTCCGTACGTGATGTGAGTCCAGAGTGGTATTAAACGGAAGGAACCGGGCAGAAGTGCCGACCAAAGACGGCAAACGGAGTCCGGGCACAGCTAGATGATACCAGATGAAGTCCAGAGTCGGTGTCGGTTGTTTTCCAAGAGGATCCGAATAACAATCAGGAACCAAAAGCAGCAGGGCAGGAGCACACAGGAAGCAGTATACTCAGGCACTGGACTAAGCTTTAGGGGCGGCTTTTAAACAGATGGACAGGAAGTAGGGCAACAGAACAGAAAACTCCATGTTAACAAAGGGCAAGCTCTTTCAAAAGAAAACTGGAAAACCCGGAACTCTGACACTGGCAGTTTTTTAAGTTGGCTCCAGATGATTCTAAAAAGGCCATTTGCAACACCTGCCATGCCAGCATCAGCAGGGGTACCAAAACTAGCAGCCTGACCACCACCAGCATGATCAGGCACATGTCAGCCAAGCACCCGACTTTGTGGGAAGTACAACAGAGTCGAGGAGCAGTGCTTGCTGATGTCACTGCTACGTCTTCGCTGGTTGTGCATGCGAGCCAATCCCCTGTCCATGCTGCCTGCGAACAAGCCTCCTCCACTCCTGCACCTGCAGTTGCCTACGCAGAAAGAACACCATCATCAAGCACGTCCTTGTCCCAGCGCAACGTTCAGTTATCCATTCAGCAAACCTTTGAACGCAGGCGCAAATAAACTGCCAACACCCCACATGCCACAGTTCTAAATGCTAACATTTCGCGACTGCTTGCGCTGGAAATGTTGCCTTTTAGGCTGGTTGAGACAGAAGCATTCCGCGACCTGATGGTGGCAGCTGTCCCACGTTACTCGGTCCACAGCCGCCACTATTTCTCCCGGTGTGCCGTCCCCGCATTGCATAACCACGTGTCACAAAACATCACACGTGCCCTGAACAACGCTGTTTCAGCCAAAGTCCACCTAACCACAGACACGTGGACAAGGCCGCTACATCTCGTTGACGTCACACTGGGTTAATATTGTGCAAGCTGGGACCCAGTCTGAGCGAGGGACGGAACACGTCCTTCACACACCAAGTTTTGCAGGCCCTACCTCAGTCAGGGTTTCACACACACTCTACAGCTCCGGAATGTCATGCTCCTCAGCCTCCTCCTCCTCCTGCGCATCCTGATCCACTTTACCCTCCACACCAGTCCCAAGCTGGAAGTGTCGCAGGCGGAGGAGGGGACGGTGCGCTCTCCCACTGCTCGGGTCCGGCTGACGCTGCTCTACGGCTGCTGCTGCTCGTTGGCTCGAGCGATGGCCGGATCCCGGGGACTCGAGCGGCGCTACTCGCCCGTGAGTGAAAAGGGGTGGTTTGGGTTTTGGGGATATTGTCCGTGACGCCACCCACGGTTGTGGTGATTGTGTGGACACCACCGCTGCTCTGGACGGGGATCCCGGGAGCCTGTGACAGGGAGCAGCTTTGTTGTTATTTCTCCCCTCCGTGGGTAGGGGGGTTGGTTGTCCCGGGGCCTGGTGATGGGGTAGACATGGATGACAGGCGGGTTGCGGGGCCTGATGAGGTGCAGGGTCGCAGGGGCAGCGCTGTGCCGCACGGCACGGAGGTACTCACTCAGCCCAATGATGATGACACAGTTCACGGTTAAACAAGTGGCTGGATGGACGGGTCACTCGGACGGCTGCGATTGTTCCTCCCTGCAGGTTAGTGATGACTGTCTCTCCCTGCACCTAAGTTAAGTGTTGGTAGTGATGGTTTCCCAACGGTAACCCGCTCCCCGACCTGGATATGGGCCGGAGGAGCCCCTTTTGCCCACAGGCGCTGGCCCTGGGAGACGGTTGCCCTTGGCGGTGGCTGTGTCTCCCCTTCACGGTTGTACGGTTGCCTTCTATCTGGACTTGGCTGTTTGGAAACCCTGAGGTTCCCTTCACTAACGGATTTGGCAAATTCACGGCAACACCAAGCCTTGCCGGGATCCGAAAGTCCTCTGCCAATGGTGCTGGCTTCTCTTTGTATACCGGTCCGGTACGGCCGGGTCACCACCCGTCCACGGTCCTTACGGCAGACTCCAATCGGCCTCCACTGCAGACGGTCACCACATCCTGCCAACCTTGCTGTCCTGTCCGGGCCACACACCCGGACCAACTTCAGGCTCTTTGCTGTCACTTTTCTCCTCTCTACTACTTTCCTCCTTCCACTTCCTTAGCTTAACTCTCACTGCCTGTGTTTTCCCTCCTCCTCGGTGGGTGGAGACCAACCGCCTGGCTCCACACCCTGGTGTGGACAACAGCCCCTGGGGAAGGCAACAAGGATTTTGTGTTTTGACTATGATATGCCTGCAGGGAGTGTGGGGTGTTTAAGTGTTGTGCTCTGTGGCCCCTGGCTTGTCCAGGGCGACACAGAAGCACTGCAGCACTGCCTCGGCGAAGCGGCAACAGGCAGTGCTGAAGCTAATCTGCATAGGTGACAAACCCCACAATGCAGAAGAGGTGTGGACAGCTCTGAAACAGCAGGCAGATCACTGGCTCACAACTCTGAACCTAAAGCCAGGAAAGGTCGTGTGTGACAATGGCCGGAACCTGGTGGCGGCTTTGAGGCGAGGCCAGCTGACACATGTTCCATGCGTGGCCCATGTGCTCAACCTCGTGGTTCAGCGGTTTCTAAAGTCATACTCAGAGCTGTCTGATCTGCTGGTAAAAGTTCGCCGCCTGTCTGCACATTTTCGAAAGTCACCTACTGCTTCAGCCGGCCTTGCCGGCTTAAGACGCCGTTTGCATCTTCCGGCACACAGACTGGTGTGTGATGTCCCCACGCGTTGGAATTCAACTCTGCACAAGTTGGTCAGGATATGTGAGCAGAAGAGGGCAGTTGTTGAGTACCTGCATCACCTAAGCCGTCGGGAAATGGGTCAAACTCCACACATAACACCTGAGGAGTGGAGATGGATGTCCGACCTATGCACCATCCGCCAAAACTTTGAGGACTCCACCAAGATGGTGAGCGGCGATGACGACATTATTAGCGTCACCATACCGCTTCTCTGCCTTCTAAAATGGTCTCTGCTCAAAAAACAACCATGATGCATTGCAGGCGGAGCGCGATGAGTTTGAGCAAGAAACAGTAGTGGGTGTGGGTGATGATAACACACAGCCCAGCCTCGTCTCATCACAACGTGCAGTGGAGGACTATGACGAGGAGGAGGATGAAGACATGGAGCAACTCTCTGGCCAAATTGAGGATATGACATGCAGTCATATCCTCGGTTCAGCGTGGCTGGCCAGAGGACAGGGTAGATGATGAGGAGGAGGAGGAGGAGGACAGCATGTTCAGTCATCGTGTTGGTCAGGATACTGAAGTGATGGCTGTTAAGAGTCTGGCACACATGGCTGACTTTATGGTAAGCTGCCTGTCTCGTGACCCTCGCGTTAAGAACATCTTGGCCGACAATCATTACTGGTTGGTAACACTGTTAGACCCACGCTAAAAGGAGAACTTTATGTCTCTTATTCCCGAGGCGGAGAGGTCAGGCAAAATGCAGCAGTTCCAGAAGGCCATAGTCACGGAAGTAGGCAAAGCATTCCCCTCACAAAACGCTAGCGGCATAGGTCATGAATGAGTGGACAACCGAGGCGTACAGCCGAGAGAGGCACAAGTCCAATCCGCCAGAGGTAGGGGAACAGTCTTTAAGATGTGGGACAGTTTTCTCAGCCCCTCACGTACCACAGCCCCTGAGGTGCGGGGTAGTGCCACAAGAAATCCTAAGTTTGCCCAGATGCTGAAGGAGTACCTTGCAGATCGAACAACTGTACTCCGACATTCCTCTGTGCCTTACAATTATTGGGTATCCAAGCTGGACACGTGGCATGAATTG
Organism: Anomaloglossus baeobatrachus; assembly: GCF_048569485.1. Lineage (NCBI taxonomy): Eukaryota > Metazoa > Chordata > Amphibia > Anura > Aromobatidae > Anomaloglossus > Anomaloglossus baeobatrachus. The sequence continues at coordinate 430,683,480 of NC_134358.1, forward strand.
GCTCTCTACGCCTTGGAAGTCCTGGCCTGCCCTGCTGCTAGCGTTTTGTCAGAGCGTGTTTTTAGTGCCGCAGGTGGAATCATTACAGATAAACGCACCCGCCTGTCAACTGAAAATGCTGACAGGCTGACTCTGATCAAGATGAACAAGGGTTGGATTGGGCCAGACTTCACCACACCACCAGCAAATGAGAGCGGAATTTAAAGTTTGCCATGTACCTCCACTCACCCATGGGTACACACTTCTGGACTTTGGATAATCGCTGGACTGCTCCTCCTTCTCCTCATGCGCCACCATGATGATGACCGTTACAAATTGCAATACTTAGGCCTTTGTTTCAGGTATACCCCCAGTGGTAAATTTTTTCGCCCATTCTTTGCAGAATGGACATTACAACGACAGGAGACCCGCTCCTTTGCAATGGGAACAATGTTTTGAGGCCCTCATGCACGTCTCTACCCAGGGACAACGTGGAGCATCCCAATTTTTGGCTGCCCTGCCTAAGGGCTATACTACAATAGACCCACTTCCTTCCAATGGGCACTTCAGGTTTACAGGCCCTCATGCACATCTCTACCCAGGGACAACGTGGAGCCTCCCAATTTTTGGCTGCCCTGCCTAAGGGCTATACTACAATAGACCCACTTCCTTACAATGGGCACTTCATGTTTACAGGCCATCATGCACGTCTCTATCCAGGGACAATATGGAGCCTGACGCTGCCACCGACTGCCACACACATGCTGTTTTTAAATGCAAGCACGGACGCAATAAGAACCTAACTGGTTTTTAGGAGCGACAATTACTGAGAAGTCTGACACTATCAGACACTGCTGACTGAGGTGTATTATTATACACTAGACTTGTGCGTTATATAATAGTTTGTGCAAAACGCGCACCTGTCCCCTGCCACCGACTGCCACACACGTGCTGTTTTTAAATGCAAGCACGGACGCAATAAGAACCTAACTGGTTTTTAGGAGCGACAATTACTGAGAAGTCTGACACTATCAGACACTGCTGACTGACGTGTATTATTATACACTAGACTTGTGCGTTATATAATAGTTTGTGCAAAACGCGCACCTGTACCCTGCCACCGACTGCCACACACGTGCTGTTTTTAAATGCAACCACGGACGGAAAAGGAACCTAACTGGTTTTTAGGAGCGACAATTACTGAGAAGTCTGACACTATCAGACACTGCTGACTGACGTGTATTATTATACACTAGACTTGTGCGTTATATAATAGTTTGTGCAAAACGCGCACCTGTCCCCTGCCACCGACTGCCACACACGTGCTGTTTTTAAATGCAACCACGGACGCAATAAGAACCTAACTGGTTTTTAGGAGCGACAATTACTGAGAAGTCTGACACTATCAGACACTGCTGACTGACGTGTATTATTATACACTAGACTTGTGCGTTATATAATAGTTTGTGCAAAACGCGCACCTGTACCCTGCCACCGACTGCCACACACGTGCTGTTTTTAAATGCAACCACGGACGCAAAAGGAACCTAACTGGTTTTTAGGAGCGACAATTACTGAGAAGTCTGACACTATCAGACACTGCTGACTGACGTGTATTATTATACACTAGACTTGTGCGTTATATAATAGTTTGTGCAAAACGCGCACCTGTCCCCTGCCACCGACTGCCACACACGTGCTGTTTTTAAATGCAACCACGGACGCAATAAGAACCTAACTGGTTTTTAGGAGCGACAATTACTGAGAAGTCTGACACTATCAGACACTGCTGACTGATGTGTATTATACACTAGACTTGTGCGTTATATAATAGTTTGTGCAAAACGCGCACCTGTACGCTGCCACTGACTGCCACACACGTGCTGTTTTTAAATGCAAGCACGGACGCAATAAGAACCTAACTGGTTTTTAGGAGCGACAATTACTGAGAAGTCTGACACTATCAGACACTGCTGACTGACGTGTATTATACACTAGACTTGTGCGTTATATAATAGTTTGTGCAAAACGCGCACCTGTACCCTGCCACCGACTGCCACACACGTGCTGTTTTTAAATGCAACCACGGACGCAATAAGAACCTAACTGGTTTTTAGGAGCGACAATTACTGAGAAGTCTGACACTATCAGACACTGCTGACTGACGTGTATTATTATACACTAGACTTGTGCGTTATATAATAGTTTGTGCAAAACGCGCACCTGTCCCCTGCCACCGACTGCCACACACGTGCTGTTTTTAAATGCAAGCACGGACGCAATAAGAACCTAACTGGTTTTTAGGAGCGACAATTACTGAGAAGTCTGACACTATCAGACACTGCTGACTGACGTGTATTATTATACACTAGACTTGTGCGTTATATAATAGTTTGTGCAAAACGCGCACCTGTACCCTGCCACCGACTGCCACACACGTGCTGTTTTTAAATGCAACCACAGACGCAATAAGAACCTAACTGGTTTTTAGGAGCGACAATTACTGAGAAGTCTGACACTATCAGACACTGCTGACTGACGTGTATTATACACTAGACTTGTGCGTTATATAATAGTTTGTGCAAAACGCGCACCTGTACGCTGCCACTGACTGCCACACACGTGCTGTTTTTAAATGCAAGCACGGACGCAATAAGAACCTAACTGGTTTTTAGGAGCGACAATTACTGAGAAGTCTGACACTATCAGACACTGCTGACTGACGTGTATTATACACTAGACTTGTGCGTTATATAATAGTTTGTGCAAAACGCGCACCTGTACGCTGCCACTGACTGCCACACACGTGCTGTTTTTAAATGCAAGCACGGACGCAATAAGAACCTAACTGGTTTTTAGGAGCGACAATTACTGAGAAGTCTGACACTATCTGGACTGTTTTACACTGTGTACACCAGCCCCAGATATGATGAAGGCTGGTATACGGTCACCACTACCCTGCCTGCCTGCCTGCCTGTATACTGCTACAATAGTCCTGACAAGGACTCTTCTGGTCACTAGCCTGTATTCCGACCTGGCTATACCCTGCCTGTATATAGCAACAATAGTCCTGAGAAGGACTCTGCTACTGTACTCCGACCTGGCTATACCCTGCCTGCCTGTATACAACTAGAATAGTCCTGAGAAGGACTTCTGGTCACACTGTTTGCAGCCCTGCTCCGGAACTAACTATAAAGAGCCGCAAAGCTTTCCCTGAATCAGCGACACTCTCCCTGCACTGACTGTCTGGATAGCTGTGAGCAGAGCACAGCGCGCCGGCCGGTATAAAGGCTCGGTCACGCTGTGCAGGCCGGCCAATCACTGCAATTCCACAACTAACAGGGCTGTGGCATTGCAGTGGTCTGCCAGCCAATCCCTGCATGAGGGCTGGCTCTCAAAAGAGCGCCAACATGCAGAAATGAAGACCACGAGTACAGCACGAGTATCGCGAGATTACTCGGTCCCCGCCGAGCAGCCCGAGTACAGCGATACTCGTGCGAGTACCGAGTAGTGACAAGCATGCTCGCTCATCACTAATGAATATATGAGATGCTCTTGTGTGGTACTTACCTTACCTGCAAAAATAGCAAAGAGCCCTGGGGATCCACAGTAGCAATAGTGTAAATAGCTGAATCCAAGAGGAGCAGTGAACAATAGGATAAACAAGGCTTTTCACCCATACTCCCCTGATGATTGATCCCCAAGAAACGCGTTGGGAGTGAGTGTTTCTGACAGACTTATGGAGTTTCATTCCGTGGCATTCCTGTGGGATTTGAAGAGCTGATTGACGGCTCCCCTATGAGACCTTAGTAATTTGGTACAGTCGCCCTGCCATCTCTTCAGGATCTGGTAAGAACGTTCCCTATAGGGGATTAAATGAGAAATACGTTTTTCTTGATCCTTAATGAAGCAGTTTTTGGGACACTATTGCTCGTCTTTGTGGCCTCTAGCATTTGGCAATAAGGAGGTATGTGTCTCTGTTTGTTGTTTTGATCATCTTCTGGGTATTCTATAGGAGGCTCCCTATTTGTTCGGAAGGTTGCCATCTTGTATTCCTATTACCTAGGGTGATCTGATTTGGGCTCGTCTATGTATGCCCTGTTATAGCACCGGTGTATACTGTGTGCTGGTTTTTGTTTTTACTCACTTGTGAGCTGCTGCTCATTTTTATATATATATATCTAATAAACGTTATTTTTTAGGTCTTGTTTATCCTATTGTTCACTGCTCCTCTTGGATTCACACGTACTTACCTTACCTGACATTATCCATTTTTTTAAAAATGTGTATTTTTAAACTTATTATTTTTGTTCAATAAAAATATTTACGGTACATTTATATACCTTGGCTGAAGTGTGTACAAGAGCTGAAATCCAAAACTTTCCAGAACAAGTGATTTACCTAGTGTGAATGCTTTATTTTTGCAGGTGGGAGATTCTGTTTTGGAGAATGCCAGACTTATGCTACAGACAGAGAATATACAAGCATGTGCAGAAGACTTCAAAGAAAGGTAGTACACACGTGTGGTCATCTATGGTAGTGAAGGGTTAATGGTAATAAACCTTGTGGTCTATCATAGTCCAGGGGAATCTGTTATTGGGATTTTGCTACCACTTCTACGCCCAGCCTAATGTAGGAGCAGATTCACTGATTCCAGTGATGAGTCACTTACTTTACTGGTTGCTGCAGTTTTGATTAACCCCCTGGGTGATTTTCCGTTTTTGTTTTTTGCTCCCCTTTTTCCAAGAGCCGTAGCTTTTTTATTTCTCTTAAGGGCTTTTGCGGGACGAGTTGTACTTTTGAATGAAACCATTAGTTTTACCATATAGTGTACTGGAAAACGGCAAAAAAATTCCAAGTGGGGAAAAAATTGCAAAAAAAGTAAGACAGCCCTATTTTTTGGGGATATTTTATTCACCGTGTTCACTATATGGTAAAACTGATGTGTCGAATCTATGGCTCAGTGACGGATTTTTTTTGCATCTCCAGCTGACATTTTTAATGGTAACATTTTTGTGCAGATGCTACGTTTTGATTGCCTGTTATCACATCTTGCGCAAAATATGCGGCCACTAAAAAACGTAATTTTGGCGTTTGGAATTTATTTTAGATTAATTGATTTTATATTTTGATAGATCGGACATTTCTCAATGCGGTGATACCAAATGTGTGTATAATTTTGTTTAACACGTTATTTTTCAATGGGGCAAATGGGGGATGAACTGAACTTTTAGGTTTTTTATTTACTTTTTTTTACTTTTTTTTAATTTACTAGTCCCCTAGGGGACTTTAAGGATCAGCAGTCTGATCGCTTGTTCCTTTCTGGAGATCACAGCTGCACAGCTGAGATCTGCAGAAAAGCTGCTTTACTCTCACACAAGGCACTCTTCCGGGTGTAAGAGGAAGTGACTTATGATAGCTACAGGAGCCATCACATGACCCTGTGCTACCATCGGATCTATGTGATCACGTCACGGGACTTCTGATGGCACCAAGTAAGTGAATGTTTACCCCGGTGTGCTGTTTCATCTCACTGTCACATTTTGACAGCCAGATGCAAGGGGTTACCAGGCGCGAGTGGAACGCAAATCCACTCATGCCTGATAGCCGCACATGTCAGCTGTTTAAATCAGCTGATATGTGCATGGATCGCTACTGGCTGCACGCGGCAGGGATAAATGTGACACAATCCATGATATACCCAGTACGTCATGTGTTGTGAAGAGGTTAAAAACTGTTTTTTCTGCTGCTGAACTACCAGTTCTCTGAATGCTGAGCTCTCTATAACTGCGCCCACTCCACAGATTGACAGCTTCCTGTGTACATTGTGTATAGTCAAAAAGTTACCAATCAGGGGTGGGGGGCAGGGTTGGACTACCTGGCACCAGGTTTACTAGTCCTCTAGTGATCATTTCCTACTGATAAAATAGTGATTTTTTTTTTTTTTTTTTTTTTTAAAACTATAGCACCTAAGCAACTAAGTAACACATTGCTGGAATCAGGGCCCTTTCTCTACATTATGCAAAAAAATGCTGACAGATTCTCTTTAATGGAATAATACATTATTAGAGGGTAATGATAGTAACTGGCTAAACACAACTTAGCATGTATTCTATGACTGTAAAGGGTTTTTTGCCAAAAATTAATTTCATCTAGAGCCAAGAAGAGATCAATGTCAACACATCCACTTCCTTTTTCTAGCTAAGCTTGATAGACTTGTATCTTATTTTTAACCATAATAACTATATCAATATGTTATTTAAGGCAGTGCAGGAGCCAATCATCAGTGTTAGTTTATGGTTTGAAGATGTTAAAGGGTATGCACACCATTGCTTTCAACATTTTTCTACCTGGCCAATGCATCTAAAATAAAAAATAACATAACTTTTCAAGTAGTCACTCTTAACAAAAAATGTCTTATTTTGTGTTAGCAAGTCTACAAAAGGGTATTTGTTTCCAAGGTAACAGACAACAAACAAATCCTGTATATTCTGATCCTACAGTCATATTGCCTTCTATCTGGCTCCTAATTCTCATGGATTTATATTTGGTAGGTTAACAAGATATCAATGACATACGGATCACAAAATAGTTGTGGAATCAGACTTCACAGAGTATGTTTTTTTTCTGTACGATGGAAAGATATAGGCCTCCACAAGAGCTGTAAACTCAAAATAACAGGAGATCATAAATTAAAGGTGTTGACCCAGTGCTAGCACTGTTTGGGTACCCAATCAGCGGTGTCTTCACTGTCCCTGCTTTTGCATGAATTGAACATCAAAGGGACGTCAGAGCTGCAGCTGGCCACTCACTTCCTGCTTGAAATGTCTGAAAGTGAGTAGAGTGAAGCTGGCACTAATTAGGCCCAGGGCTTTCATAACAATGTCACGTGAGCCTCGGGAAAGCAAGTGCTGACACAGCTGGAAATGCTCCAGCCCTGGAGGTGAGTATAAGCATTGTTATTTTAATGAGGCAAACATACGTATTGAGATGAAGTTATACAAGTAGTGGACAAACCCTTTAATAATTACCTAAAAATCTCTGAATTTTTCATTTTTAAAGTGATGGAACAAAAAAAAGTTTGCAAATGTAGATATTGGACTTCATATCAATACTGCTGGCCAAGGGAGATCCAAAAGTTTGCTCACCACTTCAGGCTCTGTCTTGTTCCTGTAGCAGAAGGCTGTCCAGAGATCATTCTCAGCTTCAAAATCTCAATGTTGTTTCAGGCAGGGAAAAAAGAACATGTTACTACAGCGCGGCTACAACTTTTTTAAATACATGCAACTCTAAAATGAGTAATTGTATGTTAGTGTAATAGGCTTCACTATAGAGCTGAACCGCAAATTACTTAATCACTAACTTGGTCTCATGACAAGTTAATAATTAAGAGAATTAATCAGAGAGTAATTTGTTTCAAGCAATGGTCCAACCATACATTTAGAATTTTTACAACTGTGATATCATGCAAAAATGTAAATTTAATTGGCATGCCAGTTATAATCCATGTAATCCCAAAACGGAATATCAAATAGTCACACAGACATTAAAGGGGGTTCCCAAACTTCATAAAAAATGTACATTAACAGCAAATGTATTCAATTACAATAAAAACTGTACTTACTGTCTTTCAAATCCCCATTGGTCCCATGGTACTTAATTCATGGTTCCTTAACAATCTTAGCTTATGTTGCTGCAAAGATGAAGTGTCAATGCAACATGTACCCATATCAGCCAACGATGGTTAAAATGGTGACACCAGTGAGCAATACCGCTGATGATTTGACATCATTGCTGGCTGCAACGAAGAAATTAATTATTCATTTATGACCATGGAATCAAGGACAAGGAGATATGTTTTGGTTTTTTTTTTAAATAAAACAATAAATAAATGGATGAAATTCTTTTTGCTTTACAAATATTTATTGTACTTAAATCCTGTAAGATTTTCTAGTTTTTATAAACCTTTATAGATTTATGTTTTTCAGTGATCAGACGGTATATATATACAGTGTATATATATATATATATATATATATATATATATATACAGAGACCATCCATCTTCCTCTTGATTACATTCCAGAGGTTTTCAATGGGGTTCATGTCTGGAGATTGGGCTAGCCATGACAGTGACCTACAAAATTCTGAAGAGGAAAAAACTAGAAAACAAAAAGCGTAATAGGGTCTTATCCTTCAACAAAACCAGAATAGAAACAAGTTTAACACACTCACCTGTTAAGGTTGTGAGAGAGTCAGAATGCCCGAAAGCAAACTCAATGAACCAGGCTGCAGCAGTCCTCTGAGATATGAAATGTAGACTGGAGAAGCAGAAGGAGGTACTGTGCTGCCTGTAACAGGAAAAATACAAAAATACAGTGATTTACAAAAAATGTTTTTGTATTTTTCCTGTTAGGGTCAGTGCAGTAATACCTCCTTCAGCTCCTCCAGTGACCTACAAAAGGAATGGCAAATGGCAGTTGGGGTGAAGTGCACGCCAAGAACAGTTTGTAACAGACTCCTAGAGGCAGGGCTCGGGTCATGTAAAGCAAGAAAAAAAGCCTTATATCAATGAGTTGCAAAGGAGACCAGGCTAAAGTTTGCCATAAGGATTGGACCATAGAGGACTGGAGTAAAGTAATCATCTCTGATGAGTCTAATTTTCAGCTTTGCCCAACACCTAGTCATCTAATGGTTAGACGGAGATCTGGAGATGCGTACAAGCCACAGTGTCTTGCACCCACTGTGAAATTTGGTGGAGGATTGGTGATGATCCGGGGTTGCTTCAGCAAGGCTGGAATTGGGAAAATTAAACTATGCAAAGGACGTATGAATCAAGCCGCATACAAGGTTATCCTGGAAAAACAATTGCTTCCTTCTGCTCCAGGCAATGTTCCCCAACTCTGAGGACTGTTTTTTTCCAGCATGCGCAATGCCACACAGCTAGGTCAATCAATGTGTGGATGAAGGACCACCACATTAAAACCCTGTCATGGCCAGCCCAATCTCCAGACCTGAACCCCATTGAAAACCTCTGGAATGTAATCAAGAGGAAGATAGATAGTCATAAGCCATCAAACAAAGAAGAACTGCTTAAATTTTTGCACCAGCAGTGGCATAAGATCACCCAAAAGCAGTGCGAAAGACTGGTGGAAAGCATGCCAAGACGCATGAAAGTGGTGATTAAAAATCATGGTTATTCCACAAAATATTGATTTCTGAACTCTTCCTGAGTTAAAACATTATTAGTATTGTTGTTTCTAAATTATTATGAACTTGTTTTCTTTGCATTATTTAAGGTCTGAAAGTAATGCATTTTTTGTTATTTTGATAATTTCTCATTTTCAGAAAATCAATATAAAATGTATTGCTTGGAAATTCGGAGACATGTCAGTAGTTTATAGAATAAAATAACAATTTACATTTTACTCAAAAATATACCTATAAAGAGAAAAATCAGAAAAACTGAAAATGTTGTTGTGGTCTCCTAATTTTTGCAATATACTGTTTTATACTCTTTTTAATTTATATATACTCCTTTTCACATGTTTACCTACAAATATGTCTTTCTGTGAGTTAAAAATACCACCCCTATCAATAGTACAGTGCACTGTAGTAACTATATTCAATCTGAGCCTTCTTGTGATGGAAAACAAGGAGACTTTTCTGTTGGCTGAAAGTGTCAGGAATTCACTGTAGGAATTTACTAGATAAATTACACTTCAAATTTATTAAAATAAATAATATGTAATCTTAGAACTATTTCTACACATTTGTTTTAATTTTGGTCCTTAAAATGTATATTATAAAAAAATAAACAACTATATATAGCTTTTTTTTTACTAAGCCTAAAACAAATATAAATATGTCAAGTTTCTCGGAACATATAAGAGGGTGTTTAAGGGGGCGGTTAAGGGGTGGTGTGTGTTATGTTACATTCTATTTCCTACTGAATCTGATCCTTGTATATAGAGTGTTGCAATGAGTATATCTATAATTTTGGCTCTACAAATTAAATCCCCATGAAAACATCAGGGGAATTTTCTGCCATTTCTGAATGTGATGTGTAGTGTGTTTATATGTGCAGATTTTAGTTTTGCTGGAACTTCACATTGTTATAAACAGTTAATTTCCTGTGTAATTATGTTACTCACCTGTCCTAACTCAGGCATCAGGCCTCATTTCCTTCCCCTATTGTTGCCTTCCTTTGTTCTAGGATATTTCTATAAACCGGCAAACTCCTCTGACATCATCATGCAAGGCCTTTGAGGTCAGTTCAAGCTGCCACGTGTAGTTTTGAGTATTGATGTGTTTAGCAGGAGTTTTTTCACAATCCACTTAGCTAATGGTCAAGCTAGGTTCCTAGTAGTGATAGGTGCACTTGCAGATAACCGGGACCGGTGGATCTAACGGATTTTAAAAAAATATCCGGTTCCGGCCGGGAATTGATCCCGGATATCTGGCCGTTCGCTGGTCCCCATATAAGTCTATAGGGACCAGAATCTAGCGTGGAATAATAATGGTAGAAGGCATAGGGGGACAGGAGCAAGCACTTAATATTTACTGAGTCTTCAGCAAGGCTGTAACTGCTCCCACGGCCGCTCATTCTACTTCGGGGGCCGCTCATTATCGGTCATCCATATTAACCTGCCCTCCGGCAGTCCTGGCGTCTGTGATTGCAGTCAGATGCACCCCAGCCTGTGTGACAGCGTCTGACTGCAACCAATCACAGACCCTGTCTGCGGATCACTGTAGATTGTAGTAAAAATACATAAATAAAAAATTGACTTAGGGTCCCCCATATTATGGGACCAAATACAGATAACGCCTACGGCTAAAGGCTGCAGCCCCCAGCCATGCGCTTATTTTGGCTGTGTATTAAACTAAGAGGAACCGCATGGGGCTTTTTAAAAATTATTTAAATAAATAATTTTAAAAAATGGTGTGTAGTCCTCCCAATTTTCATACCCAGCCATGATAAAGCCTGACAGCTTGGGACTGATATTCTCAGGCTGGGGAGACCCATGGTTATTAAGCCCTCCCCCAGCCTAATAAAATAGCAGCCTGTAGCCACCCGAAATTGCCACATCCACTAGATGTGACAATCCCGGCACTTTACCAAATTCTTCCCAATCGCCGTGGTTCGGTGGCAATCGGGGTAATAGGGGTTATTCGCAGCTCACAGCTGCCATTAAGCCCTAGATTAGTAATAAGAGGCGTCTAGGAGATCCCCAATTACTAATCCAGTAAGTGAAAAGAAATGAACACAAACACCAAAAAAATCCTTATTTTGAAATAAAATACAAAAAACACGATCTTTCACCAATTTATTAACACCCAAAACACATGAGGTCCAATGACGATTCCAGCTCTGCTACATGTGACGTCACAACTTTTTGATCACTTTTTATTTCTCTATTTATTCATTCATTTATTTTTGTTTTAGATTACAAAACCATCAAGTATGCATATTTTTAATGACGTTCACCACATTGGATGAAAAATGCAATTTTTTTAAATTTACAACGACTGATATACAATTGAACATTGACTGACAGATCTTCCTTTGTTAAACATCTGACATGCTGTTGCCTTTATTGAAACCTTTATTCTTTCCAGAAAAAAAATAAAATTAAGAAGACTCTCCCGTTTACAGATTCAGATCTAGGCAAAAGGAAGGAAAGAAAAACTTTGGTAAATGTCCAGAAATCATAGTTACAAATCTTCATCAAAGATAGGATGAAAACCAAATAACGATATTACTTATTTACACTTGGTAAATGTTGGCACCTAAGTAATGAAAAAATGGGAGATACTGAAAAGAAGTTAATCTGAAAGAAAGATGGCTGCTTAGCAGAAACATCTTGGAGCTCACCAACTCTTTAGGCAGATGTGATCAATACAGAAAACAATTTGATACATAAAAAAAATTGCCATCCACTTCAAAGATAAGTTCCGTAGAAGTATGTTTATTAAGATCGATAGATAAATCCCATGAAACCACTGGTATGAAGATTGAAGGTCATAGCCTTTAAGATCCTTTGAGAAATCTCTCGATAAGGGGATCCTGAGAAACAGTTTCATCAAGAAAACTAATATGGCTCCCATCTGGTCCCTCAGAGTTGAAAAACTGATGTCTTTGTAAAACCCAGCTTCAAGAAAGTTAAGAATCGTATTGCAAGAAGGGTTAAAACTATGTAAATTCTTAGAAGAACACCAGGATATGAAGATGTTTCTGATTATGATCTAGGACTTCTTGTTGGATTCTGAGAGCCCTCTAGTTCTTATTATAAGGGGTTTACCTTCTTGGTTGTAAGGTTGACTCTCCCCAGGTTATGGCAAAATTCAGTGCTCTGAAACACAAGGTCCTGCAGTAGGAAGATTCAAGTATTTCCATTTGAACTAATTGAAAAAAAGCAAAAAAGCTTTGGCAATTACCATGGTCTGGTCTTGACAGATAATTATTAATATTGATATTAGGGAAAATGTTGGAAATATGTAGGCTAATGTGACCCTTCACAGTTTGGACAGATAGTATATTGCCAATGGATTGTTTTCCTGATAAAGGAAAAAGGAACTTCTCAACTGCGGATTTGAACTTAAGGGGGCTTTGCACGCTGCGACATCGCTAATGCGGAGTCGTTGGGGTCACGGAATTTGTGACGCACATCCGGCCGCGTTAGCGATGCCGTTGCGTGTGACACCGATGAGCGATTTTGCATCGTTGCAAAAACGTGCAAAATCGCTCATCGGTGACATGGGGGTCCATTCTCGATTATCGTTACTGCAGCAGTAACGATGTAGTTCGTCGCTCCTGCGGCAGCACACATCGCTATGTGTGACGCCGCAGGAACGAGGAACCTCTCCTTACCTGCCTCCCGGCCGCTATGCGGAAGGAAGGAGGTGGGCGGGATGTTCCGGCCACTCATCTCCGCCCCTCCACTTCTATTGGGCGGCCGCTCAGTGATGTCGCTGTGACGCCGCACGGACCGCCCCCTTAGAAAGGAGGCGGTTCTCCGGTCACAGCGACGTCGCCGGGCAGGTAAGTATGTGTGACGGGTCTGGGCGATGTTGTGCGGCACGGGCAGCGATTTGCCCGTGTCGCACAACAGATGGGGGCGGGTACCCACGCTAGCGATATCGGGACCGATATCGCAGCGTGTAAAGTAGCCTTTAGTCTTCATAAGGTCCAAATTTGGGATTCCCCATCTCACTGCAATCTGCATGAATAACTCTGGACTGAGGGACCAGCCTCCTCGAGTTCTCAGTCTCTGCTCAGTCGATCTGCTAGAAGACAGTATTTAGAAACATTCTGATGTGAACAGCAGATAGAGGTACAGTCAGCTCTGCCCAATATAACAGCTTTCTGACTTACTCCAAAAGAAGGAGTAAGTGAGTATCTCCCTGCTTTTATTGTAAATCACCATTGCCATACTGTCTAAGCCTATTCTGACAGCCTTCATTTGTAAGAGGGGAGCAAAATGTAAAGGAGCATAGCTGACAGCTCTGAGTTCTTTCAAATTCAAGGACAGGACATTTGGATTACCATAAAACTCCAAGAACTCCAACCTGTTTGTTACATATCCGGTGACAATAGAGTTCTATAAGGGTGAATCATATACAGTACTTTCTATTCTTGAGATGTGCCACCGCCATCACATAGGAGACTAGCAAACCTTTTGATGAACAGGGAGTACTTCATGTTCAAGTCAAAGAAGATGTAATCACATAAGTCAAGTACGTCTCTCTGAAAAGGTTGAAAAATGGAATAAGGCTCTAAGGCTATGTGCGCATGTGTGCGCTCTGCACCGCACCTAAAAGGTGCCCTTCAGAGCGCAGCTGAAAAGCGCCGTACTGAAGCGCATGGTGCCGGCAGAGAACGTGCGCTCTGCATGCTGCCTCTCCCTATAGACAGCATGCAAACCGCACGAAAGAAGTGACATGTCACTTCTTAGAACGCAGCGATTCGGGCAGCAGCCGAATCGCTGCGTTCTAATAGGCCACGTGCGCACGGCTCCTGCACAATCTCCATAGACTGTGCAGGGGACGCAGGATGCATGCAGTTACGCTGCGCTGCAGATCGCAGCGTAACTGCATGCAATACGCACACGTGCGCACATCCCCTTACACTGCTTCCATAGTTGCAGAGAAGAGATCTAAAGGCCCCGTCACACACACAGATAAATCTTTGGCAGATCTGTGGTTGCAGTGAAATCATGGACATATTGTTCCATTTGTACACAGCCACAAACCTGGCACTGATTGTCCACAATTTCACTGCAACCACAGATCTGCCGCAGACCTATCTCTGTGTGTGACAGGGCCTTTAGGGTCTGTGCGCACTGGGAAATTTGCTTTTCTTAAGAAAAATCTGCACGCTCTGGCGGAATTCTGCACCCACAGCAAAAAAAACGCGGTAAAAACGCAACCGGAATCCGCATGCGGATTTACCGCGGTTGGTTACGGTTTTGCCGCGTTTTTTTCCATGGGTTGGTCCCTGCGGTTTTTTACCCTTATCTATGGCAAAAACGCAGGTACCTGCGGAAAAGAAGTGACATGCTACTTCTTTTTTGCTGCAGAAATTCTGCAGCAAAACCTATAGGAAAAAAAATGCAGTGTGCGCACAGCATTTTGGTTTTCTCATAGATTTTGCTGGGGAAGGACTACAGAAAGGTTATGAACAAAAACCACACCTTTTCTGCAGCAAAAAACGCAGCAAATCCGCAGCAAACAACGCAGTGTACACACAGGGCCTAAGACTCTCATGAGGGTCCTGAAAGAAACTATGAAATAAAATGCACAGCAGCCAATAACATTTCATTTCTTACAAGAGTAATTGTGGCCCAAGATATAGACTGAAAGTCTACAATGAAATCTAGAAATATACTTTTCTGACAGAAGATATCTATGCCTTTTTTCAGTTTATAATTCATCCCAAACTTTAGAGGTGGTCTACACTATTCAGCAGATGAGAAAGGAGAAGATCTTTACCAGATGCATTTATGTCATTCAGTCATCCAAGTTGTATGTTATGTTACTGCCACTTGATTCTGCAGATAGCAGCTAAAGTTACAATTAACTTTGGAATTGTCCCCAAGACTGAAGAAAAAAGGAAGGGTTAGCTCCTACTAAGGGATCTCATCTCTTCTCTCATTTTCATTCAAGGAGGAAAACAATCATCTGTAATTCTTTCCCAAATCTCTGGACAGAAGAAGTACGCTTTACACAGCAGTGCTTAGATCTTCCAGACGGAAGAATTACAGAATCTCTGATTTTTCCTTGAATCCCCAGACATATTCCTTAACCCATATGACCACATCTTAAATGGTTGGCTCATTAGCAAGATCATGGGAGCAATAATCTTCACATTGAGATTCATACCCATCACACTTAAGCACATGGGCCTAACATGTAAGGGGACCTTCTGCCCCCCAAAAATAGTAAACTGATATTTACTGACTTCTAGATTGTATTTAGGGGTCTAAGCTAAAGGAGTTACTTCTATGAATGTAATTTCTATGAATTGGAGAGCCACCTTGCTCGACCATTTCTAAAGCTTCCATAAATGTTAATGTAGAGAGCTGCGCCTGGGCAGCCATCTTTCTATTCCTGCTGTAACAGGGCCCACATCTATCAGACATTCTGGAATATTTTGTTGATATGCCATAGATGTTCCAGCTTGGAATATCTCTTTAAGGCCTCTTTCACACGTTAGTGAAAATCACACGTTTTTCACTGACATGTTAAAGACGTATATGTCCCTCCGTGTGCTGTGATTTTGGCACATGTGTGTTCTCCGTGTGCTATCCGTGATAGCACATTGAAATCAGACACTTAAACTCACCTGTCCACGCTTCTGCTGTCCGTGGTGCTGATGTCTCCGGCTTTCCTGTCTCCAGCCACTGCTGTTACTTTCGGGCCGCGGTGCAGTGAATATTCATGAGCATAATTAGCCGGCCTGGAAGCAGGAGACAGCAGCGGCCGAAGACAGCTTCGCTGCAGACAGGTGAGTATAAAAATAATTTTATTTCAAAGATATGTGTTTTTTCTGGTACGTGTTACATGGATCGCATCACTGTGTGGTCCATGTGACATTAGTGAAATCGGACTTGTGACATGGAGACGCGTGTGCGCCGCACAGAAACACGGTCAGTGAGAAATCACAGATGTGTGTGTAGACCCATTGGTGTTAATGGCTCTGCGTATGTCCCATATATATATAATATATATGTATTCTGGTACGTATAAAAACAGTAACATACATACCAAAATCAGATGTGTGAAAAAGGTCTAATACATTTCATAGATTAAAATTTTGATGAATTCTTAATGAAATATAAAGGAAAATTCTGCATGATGAATATGAGGCATATACTGTATATATTGTTCATTCATGGAGGTTCTCAGAACCTTAGCTTGAGGCATATATTCAATACATATGAAATTATAGCATACGTGGGCCTGAGGAAGCATACACCACAGAACTGAGAAGATAAAGTCACAAGCTTTTCAGAAAATCAGGGGCATTATAATTTGCATTGAGCACAATTATGAACAAGAGCTAGAGGCAATATTCAGCAAGATTCATTAAGTTGTTCAGGGCAGTGACGGGAAACAAAAACATATTTTTAATTTATACTACAAGAAATTGTGACCTTTTACCATTACTATGTGAAGTGATGATTCTCTGATATAATCACGCTACTTAATTTGCAGATATGAGAATGAACATCCTTTTAGAAAAGCTGTGGAGGAGGAGATACGCTCATTGTACAAAGTGATTGATGACGCAAACTTGACAAAAATGGATTTGGAAAGTCAGATCGACAGCATGAAAGAGGAGCTTGCCCTGCTGTCCAAAAATCACGAAGAGGTAAAAAATAACCCTATAGCAACAAATTCCTTCAATGTACTGGGAAAAAGCTTTACACGGGGGGGGGGATGCTATAAAGTAAAAATGCTTTAAAAAATAGAAGTGGTAATAGTTTATTTTTATTATCAATTAACAAAATGCAAAGTGAAAGAGCAAAATAAAAATAAAAATCAACTCAATATGAAAACAGCATAAAATGATCAATTCTTCTAGGTACACTTGCTCACAGTTTTTGGAGGAGGAGGCTATGACTATTATCTTGGAGGACTAACCACAAATGTTCTGTGTATGTAGGCTTGTGTAAATGTCTCTTTGAAATCCCACACAGACTCGATCTTGATGAGATTATATTATTTGGCCACCATATCGTCACTTCCAGGCAGTGGCGTAATTAGAGTCTGATGGGCCAAGGTGCAAAATTTGGACAAGAGCTCCCATTTACATGTTGGTCAAATGTATGGGCCCTACATGCAGGATTTTTTATATATAAAGTAAAGCCAGTGCTATACTGGCACTAGGATGCTAATGTAACCATACCTTCTGTTTTAATAATGGAGGCTTTATTTCAGAAATATGTGCAAGTAAAGTTACAGGAATGTACTGTTATTTGATTGACAGGTGCAACAGGAAGTGAGTGAATATATAGGTCAGGTCTTGCTATCTATTCCCACCCCTGTCTGTCTGCCTGCGCAGGAATTAACATCTATAATGGCGACAATGGGAGGAAGGCCAGGCAGGCAGACAGGGGCAGAAATAGATAGAAAGACCCGACCCACATATTCCCTTCCTGTTGCATCTGTCAATCAAATTTGATACTACTTAGAAGGCAATGGGGGAGCACATTAGATATTGATTTAGATTTCTCTTTTGTTCAATCACTTTGCATTTTGTTAATTAATAAAAATAAACCTATAAGACTTCTTTTTTCAAAACAGTCTTACTTTGAATATTTTTTTCCATACCTGCCACAGCATAGTAGGTTATATAAGAGTGCACACAGTGGTTTTTCAGTGATTAATCTGCACAATCTGTATCATCATTTTAGGACATGAACTGTGTTACTATTGTGTAATTATAGGTGCAAATACATATATAAATGTAAAACAGATTGCTATTCACTTGATACTGCTTTACCAGTGTTTCATTTCCAAGGTGAAATTATCAGACAGTAAGTAATATTGAAAGCATTTCCGTATATAAATAGATTACACCCTAAATAAAAAGTCCTGTTAATGTGTAAGTACATTGTATTACATCCATTGTGTGCCCAATTATTAAGCAATTTGTATTTTTGATGATTAATTGTATTATTGAATAACTTCAGTTACACAGGTGCTGCAACAGACAAAGTGAATCGTTTGTATAATACTTATGCTAATTTTAACTGGGGGAGGGGATAACTAAGAATATATGATCTGATCCACTGCAACTGCCACTCAACAAGCAGCTAATTTTATAAACTTTACTTTTTTGGATTTCAAAACCTAAACATCCGAGCTGACCACTGCAGGTATGTAGAGAATCAGCCTGATAGTGCCAGTATAGCACTGGATTTAGCTTATATACAAAAATCCTGGTGATTGGTTTCCTTTAAATAACAGTCAAAAGTCTTCCATAGCTGGAATATGTCACTTTCTTAATCTGTTGACGATTGTTTTGCACAGCACCAACTACAGCCTCCCAGACACTGTTCAGAGAAGTGACTGTTTTCCCTAATGGTAAATCTCCCATGTAAGAAGGACCACAATTTCGCAATAGGATTTAGATCATGTGCAGAAGGGACAAGGTCATTATTCTTTCATCTGGAAGACCTTTACTGGTTTGACAAATAATGGAGGGCTTAAATGCATGCGATGGAGCATTGTCTTGCATAAAAATCATGGTTTCTGTACCACTGTTTGGCATTATATTTGGTACAGAAACAATGATTGTTATGTAAGACAATGCTGCATCACATTTATTTAAGCCCTCCATTACTTGGCAAACCAGTAAAGGCCTTCCAGATGAAAGAATAATGACATGGCCCCTCCCGCACATGATCTAAATCCTATTGAGAACTTGTGGGCCCTTCGTACATGGGAGATTTACCATTAGGGAAAACAGTCACCTCTCTGAACAGTGTCTGGGTGGCTGTAGTTGGTGCTGTCCAAAATTTTGATCGTCAAAAGATTAAGAAAGATGAGCCCAAAAGTTCATCTTTAATAATACCATCCCATAGCAGTAAACCACCTCCACCTTTTTGGAGTTAAAGTGGAGGTCTGTGTCTATTACTGGTGAGGTCACTAGCCCAAACATCTGGTCCGTCAAGAGTCACTTTCATCTCATTTGTCCATAAAATCTTTGGAAAAATATTTCAAACATTTCTTGACCCAGTTTTGAGGTTTCAACCTCTGTCTTATTCAGTGGTCGGTTTCAGTCTCCCTTACCTTGGCCTTGGCCATGTCTCTGAGCACTAAAGAAGTACAAACAAAACCTTGTACTTCTGGGCCTGCAGGGGGTTGTAGTTCTGGAATATGACAGTTCTGGAGGATAATGGGTTCCTGGTCGTTTCACATTTGATTATTTTCAAGTCTTTGGCAGTTAACATGCCTCTTTTTTCCTCAACATGTTTGTTGTGACATTGTTGACTATTTGCAACAAAACTGATCTTTGAAAACGCCCTAATAGTTTAGTAAATTCAAGACTGCTGTATCCCTCTTGAAGACTTAACAATTTTTGACTTTTCAGAGCCAGTTAAATCTTTTTTTGACCCACTTTTCCTAAGGGAAACAAGCTGCTTAATAATTCTGCACACCCTGATAAAGGATGTTGATATCTTTAGATGACACCCTCTCTCATTACACAAATAAACATCACCTCGTATGCTTCATCCAAAAAGTGTTCACTCTTATACAGCTCAGAGTTGGAAAATGTTCATAAAAATAATGCTATGGTTAAAATATGTGCCCAATAATTCTGCACGCAGTGTGTCAAGTACTGTGTTATTGTCCTTAGTTACATTCACAATTCTGCTGACTGTTTTCTAAACAGTCAACAAGGTTGTTCACAGACGAAATCCTAACAGTTTAGCCGAGTTTCTGTATTATATTGGCAGGATTAGTTATTCTTCAATGTCTGCTGTAAAGAACACCTTTGTTAGAATCTCAGACGTCAGAGCAAGGTCAGCACAGACACGGAGCCAACATGGATCGGAGCTCGAAGCCTTGAAAATTATGAATGCAGCTTAGTATTATTGCACAGTAAAACAGTGTGTAAACAGCGGGCAAAGTTAGTTCACATTTTAGTAGAAAATTCTAGCTGTAACCTGTGAAAGATGAGCATCTCCTTTAAAGCTGGGGTTTCCAACATAAAAATCGATAAAATAATCTGTCAATGAAATGGTTGTTTTTAACTCCAGTTCATTAATATGAAGCTTTCATCAGGTTTCTTTGGTTTTATATCATCAGATTCCTCTTTGTTAGCTTTATATATGTTGTGCATTTCATGTAAATTGCTGCCGAGCACTCTGATGGGCAAGTCTGGACCATCTTCTGTGCCTCCCGCTAGCTTGGCAATCCAGCCTACTTTCCTAGTGATTTATTTGTATGAAGTCCCCTATGTCACTCACATTCCACTTTAAATCTTGTGTTCTTGCCATTCATCTAAAGGCCAGTGTATGCTCAAGTTGATTCATGTGCACAGAACACGACATTCCCTGACATATACCTAATATAAAAGGCTGAATGTGTGTGTGTGTGTGTGTGTGTGTGTGTGTGTGTGTGTGTGTGTGTGTGTATGTCTCTGTGTGTGTGTGTGTATGTGTGTATGTCCGGGATTGGCATCTGCACCGTCGCAGCTACAGCCACAAAATTTTTCACACTCACACGTCTGGACCCTGAGAGCATCATAGGCTATGTTGTGAGGCGAAATTTTAACCCTACGTGTTCCAATTTACCAATCAATTTTGCAAAGTGTATCCGCACCGTCGCATTTACAATCACAAAATTTTGCACAGACATCTCATGTGACCCAGGGAACATCGTAGACTATGTTATGACAGGAAAATTTAACCCCGCGCTTTACAATTACTCTCCAAAAAACATGCCTCCATTAAAGTAAATGGACCCTGGAACTACAGGTTATTAGTAGGAGCTGTGATTGGTTGCTATAGGAACAAAAGACATTCACAGTATAAGAAGCTTATATGTGAGGTAATAAGATGTTGGTGGGAAGACGGATAGAGAGAGACAGACAGAGAGACAGACAGAGAGACAGACAGGGAAAGAGACAGAGAGATAGAGACAGACAGGGAAAGAGACAGACAGAGACAAACGGTGAAAGAGACAGAGAAAGACGGTGAAAGAGACAGACAGAGACAGACGGTGAAAGAGACAGACAGAGACAGACCTGGAAAGAGACTGACCTGGAAAGAGACAGACCTGGAAATAGACAGACCTGGAAATAGACAGACCTGGAAAGAGACAGATGGGGGAAGAGACAGACCTGGAAAGAGACAGATGGGGAAAGAGACAGATGGGAAAAGAGACTGATAAGGAAAGAGACAGACAGACATGCAGACAGGGACAGAGACAGGCAGACAGGGAAGGAGGAGATAACCAGAGAGACAGACAAAGATAGATGGGGAAAGACACAGACCTTGATAGAGACAGACGGGGAAAGAGACAGAGAAATAGAAACAGACAAGGAAAGAGACAGTGGCAGGCAAACAAGGAAAGAGACAGACAGGAAAAGACACAAAGAGACGGGGAGACAGACAAGGAAAGAGACAGACCTGGGAAAGAGACAGACCTAGAAAGAGACAGATGGGGAAAGAAACAGAGAGATAGAGACAGACAAAAAAAAAGACAGACAGAGACAGGCAGACGGGGAAAGAGACAGAAGGGGAAAGAGAGAGACGGGGAAAGAGACAGACCTGGAATGAGACAGACGGAGCACATTACTTGGCCAATTTAGTTAAATCTGTGTGGTATATCTGTGGTGTTGAAATATATGTTGTGAAATGCTTCTATTACCTTAGTTTTTGCCTTTTAATAATTACATTTCTATCTATCTGTTTTGTGGTTTTTGTGTGCAGAATAAAGTTTTGTTAATACATTCTATTTTGTTAACAACAGTTATTAACCCGGGCGAAGCCGGATAGTACAGCTAGTAGGTACATATATAGAAGCTAGATTACCAGACTAAAAGGAGGCACTGAAGAGTTTTTAAGAGTTTTTAAAGGACAAGTATGTTTCAGAAAGACAGTTGTATTATAAAACCTTGTTATATAATACATAATATACTGTATTGTAATATGAACCAGGATGTGAAGATGCTATACAAGCAGCTGGCAGGCTCTCAGCTGGAAGAAGTAGATACCCCAATCGGCACAGGACTAGATGATATCTTGGAGACCATCAGAATTCACTGGGAGAAAGACATCGAGAAGAACAGAGCTGAATCGGGTGCCCTTCTTCAAGCTAAAGTAAGTGATATCAAAATTATTTTTTTATGGTGTGCAATATATAGTCAACACCCTGTAATATGTCCTCCTCGCCGGAAACATTACAAGTAAAAGCTATTTGATGCATGTTCAATGGAATGATATTAAACCTCAGATGAAATACCACATGTGGGAGTAATGTGGGGGATGTTCTAAGAATACTCCTAAGACACTTATTCTCTAGGGCCTTGAAAATGAGTTTAGTAATTTCATGTAGCTAATCACTCTTGGAAATTGAGAATGTGAAACTTTTTATCTAAATCAAACATCTATCTTGTGTATCTTCTGTTTAGAATTTTACAACTATCTGAGTAATTAGCAATTCCATTACTTTTAAACACGATAAAAAGATAAAAGGGTTTTCCAGTTAAATGAAATTATAATTAAACGTGTATCAAGTAAATTGTACAAATGATCAATATACTTAGGTTATCACAGGTGCCCAATCTTCATATTTGGCAGCTCCATTTCTGGCCTTATGCTCGACACAGAAGACACTTTTCCTGTTTTGGTTCTTGTAGTGTGACTGCCTTTTTCTCTATCATGGCCTAAGCATAGACAGCAGAGGAAGAATTATCTGAAAAAGGAGTCAGGACCCGCTTCACCTTATAGGTGCTCAGGAGAAAATACGTAAATACAGAAAGAGAACTCCGGCACTCTACCCCAGAAATGTCGGACAAAGAGTTTTGTTGAAAAAAGGTTCTTTTTTATTGCAAGGAAAGTTCATACATGTGTGATGTCCAAAACAAAACGTTTCAACCATAATATGGTCTTCATCAGAGGACCATCTGTGAATAGCAGGCAAGGTGAGTCAATAGATGGAGATGCAGTGCAGCGAGCACCAATGGGAATGATTCCTAATTATACTACTATAATAAAGAACCTTTAGTCTGTCATTTAGTGGAATGTCCATGATAACTATATTGGTATAGTCCCACACTAATATCTGACTGAGGTACAGTTACAGATTACATGCGTTTGTCTTCAATAGTAAATGGGATTGCCTTGTAAGAAGGAAGTAGAGGTGTATCCCTATACCCTATAGAAGTGTGATCAATGTGTAGCTAAAGTGTAAGGTACGCACTGGTATGTATACGGGAAGACCTTGATTAATATGTTGAAACTAATAAACGCAGTACAAGGGTCCAGGGATAGTACGGGCTCATGTAGTAAAGTAGAGGGGCAGATAGGTATCTATCTGAGTCCGTCCTTTAACACATAGGAATATATGCCACTTAGGTAGGAGTCCTTATGTAGTCATGAAAATCCTAACGGATGCAGGACTGTCTGAACCCGTATTGTGATGAATGAACTGGCTCCTTCTTTTTCTCTATCATGGCCTAAGCATAGACAGCAGAGGAAGAGTTATCTGAGGCCATTAACTATGAGTCACTAAAAAACTATGATATGTTCTTTTCTAGTATGAAAATTTCCCTTTTTTCATATTTTCTCACTATTCTAATTCACTAAATCCCATTTATTGCAGCTACCATAAAACATACACACTCCACTGCCTATACAAACAATGCAGAAAGGAAGTGTGTGTCTCTAAAAGTAGTGGACAAAGACAGCAGACAGCCATGAGTAAAGCCTGCCATATACGTTAGATTAACAATGACTGAACTCACCAACATCGTTGTGTTCAGCCAGCATTCTAATGTGTATTGGAGCCCCTACTCTCCTTTAACACGTGATCTTGGGGGGAAAGGATTCTTCATATCTGATTTCAGTGTGCCAGTCTTTTTGTTCTCTAAGAGATAAGCCACTTGCCAGATGAGTCTGACATTGACTTTCTCGTAGAGAACACAGAAGCACTCAGCATACTGAGCAAACCTGGGGGCCTGTATTCTCAGGCTGTGGAGGCCCATGGTTAGTGGACCCTACCCAGTGTAAAAATAGCAGCCAGCAGGCACCCCAGAAATGGCTCACCCTGATTGTCCTGGAGCAATCAGATACACTGATGGAGCCACAGTTGTGAGAGCGGTTACGTCAGTGAGTTCACCTGAGGTCACAGCTGGCAGTTCCCACAGTACCCCAGCTATGACCTTAGGTGAACTCAATGAACTCACCACAGGTGAACTTTATGAAATCATCTCAGGTGACTTCAATTAACTCAATGCTGGATTACCAGCTTAGGCTATGTGCACATGTTGAGTATTTGGTTGTAGAAAATCTGCATCTGCTGGCAAAGAATGCACCAAAGCTGCGATACACTTTTCATGTGTTTATCTGCCAGGAGATGCAGATTTGGTGCAGAAATTTGTAGCAGAAATCTGCACCAAATCTGCATCTCCTGGCAGAAAAACACACCAAAAAAACACAATGTGGTTTTGATGCATTTTTCTACCAGGAGATGCAGATTTGTGGCAGAAATTTGACAAGTTCTTGCTGCTTTTTTTCTGCTAGGAGATGCAGATTTGGTGCAAATCTGCATCTCTTTTCAGAAAAAAAGAGTCAAAACCGCATTGCAGTTTTTGTTGTATTTTTCTACCAGAAGATGCAGATTTTCTGCAACCAAATACTCCACATACGCACATAGCCTAAGTTGGTAATCCAGCATTGAGTTAATTGAGTTCATCTGAGATGTTTTCATAGAGTTCACCTGTGGTGAGGTCATTGAGTTCACCTGAGGTCACAGTTGGGGTACTGTGGGAACCGCCAGCTGTGACCTCAGGTGAATTCACTGATGAAACCGCTCTCACAACTGTGGCTCCATCCAATTACTTAATTGTGTTCACCTCAGGTGAGTTCATGGTTGTGTGTTCAGTTATTTACAGGGCACATCAAATTTTCACTGTTATACAAGCTGTACACTGACTACTTTACATTGTATCACAGAGTCATATATTCAGTGTTGCCCCTTGAAAAGATATAATAAAATATCTACAAACTGTGTGGGGTGTATTAACTTTTGCGATATACTGTGTATATATATATATATATATATATATATATATATATATATACTTTACATAGTCGTATGTATATCACAGGATGGTTATGTGTAAAATCTCCCTATTTTCTCTTTCTTTTTCAGCAATCAGCAGCGCTGCCAGCATTGCACAGCCAAGAGGAGGAAGTTGTGGAGGGTCTGAGAGAAGAGTTCCATGATACAACTTGCAAAATCCAAAGCCTGCAGGCAGAGACTGAATCTCTTAGGACACTGGTAGGTTAATTGGACACCAACTATATAGTAGCCCTTAGATGGAGTCTTGACTATGGACTTATATAAGCATTCACATTAATATTTTTTTTCATTAAATATGTGTATATGTGTATAGCATGTATTAATATACTCCCCTTCCGCTGCTTTCTCCGGTGTCCAGCGCCGTTCCACTCTGCTCACCAGTCACATCACCGGCTCACTCTATGCTTTATATGTGGGACGGAAGTTTCTTTTCTAATGAAAGCCTCATTCTGACGCTCCATAGACTTGCATTGAAAAAGCCACTTCCAGTTCATGGAGAGCGCGGTGTAACCTGAAGAGTCTGAAGAGCAGTGACGTTGCTAGGAAGCCAGGCAGAATGGCACTGGATACCGGAAAAGCTGGCAGTAGGTGAGTATATTAACACACTCACACTACAGGGTGGGCCATAAGTATGGATACACCCTGGGTGGGCCACAAGTATGGATACACCCTGATAAAAAAGTAAAGTTGAATTCAATGGCGGCTTTGCAGATGCCTGCCATGGGCGTCACCTAGCGTCAAATGTTTTGCCTCTCCCATGTACTAATATGCCACAAACGGTAAGGTGATATCAGCAACCACTTCCATTTATCAGGGTGTATCCATACTTATTGCCCACCCTGTATACACACATTTAATGAAAAAAAAATATTAATTGGAGTGTTTCTACAAAGCGAGTCTGTCGGTGTTTTATATAAACCACCATCACTACCATACCGTTCTGCTTTTGCATTTTCTAATAGTGTCCTTAGTAGCATAAGAAGATGCCTCATTTTGATTAAAAAAAAAAAAGTTTATTGTCCTCTCACGTACACAGTCAAGGAGATGGAGACAAGTCAAGTTGTCATTACCCTACTCATAAGTAGTCTGTCTCAATTGACATCCCTGAAAATATGGCTCATTATACCAAGACCTGTCCTTAGGGAAGTTAAGCAAGCCAGATTGGGGTGCAGCCAGCTCAACTTGTCTATGGAGCGCCTCCACCCAATTGATTTTGAAGAAAGAATCTGCAAAATTGGCATTTAATTTATTATTTATTGAATTAAGCATACTTTTGGGCTATTGAACAAATTTCATGAAAGTACAAAAGTTTAAGTAACAAAACCCACAAGTTCCCTTAAGGCAATAGCGTTTCTTCAAGTCTCTTGTATTCATTTTCCTATTGGAGTGCACATACAAGTCTGCTTAGTGCAGGACTAGGTTTACTTTCTACCACTGAATTCTCCCTTGCACCTTCCCAACACTGTAGAATTGGGTTGGCAGTTATGGAGTAGAGGAACTAAAAAGAACACAGAAATTCAAAACAGTTTATGTGGATAAGCTGCAGCATGTAATATATAGTTTCTAATATTTAATTTGCAATATTCTAATTTTTTTTTTTTGCCTTCCTCTGGATCAACATGTTAGGCTACGGGTTGAACTAGATGGACTTAGAGTCTCCCTTCAACCTTAAAAAACTATGATACTATGAAGACATACCTTTAAATAGGTCCAAAATAATTTGATGAGTTGATACACACGGCACTTCTGGGGTGGTGCCCAAGTAGGATCCAAAACTGTCTCAAATATATGTAGAAACTTGGTTGTGACACATAGACAACAGTGGACACCACGTCATACCCAGC
The DNA here is from genome assembly GCF_048569485.1 of Anomaloglossus baeobatrachus. NCBI lineage: Eukaryota > Metazoa > Chordata > Amphibia > Anura > Aromobatidae > Anomaloglossus > Anomaloglossus baeobatrachus. Next base: position 430,710,626 of record NC_134358.1, read on the forward strand.
TACGCCACTCGCCATGTTACTATACTTTCTAAGGACCCTCTGCACTCACAATGATGAAGGTCTTTTGACCGAAACGTCTGTGCTTGTGCTGATCCTACAAGTTCTTCACAATAAAAAGCACTCTTCACATTGATCTTGAGTGTCTACATTTTCCAATATAATGTGATGTCATATTATAAATTTGTTATAGGGATTGGAAGTTGGCTTCTCTTATACAGAGTTCCAGTAACCAGCTTCAGTCACAAAAGTTCAGGCAGCCTTGTGCCACCACTAGAGGGAGCTTAACTACTGCCAAACATGTGACGGAGGTGTACATCACATTGGGTGGGAGTCTATGGGGCAGACTCAGAACATGTGCACATTCCATACACCTTCGCTGCCAGTTCTCTTATTCAGATGGCATCTCCCTCTAACAGCAGCAACCAGAGCTAGCTCTGATTGCTGCTACTAACTCCTTAAATTCAGCTGTTGATTTGACAATAGCAGTTAAGGCGGACAATTCTGCTGACAAGCCATTTTGGGCACCAATCACCTCCATGAAGCAATAAGTAGGTGCTGATGCATTGCAATGGCATCCATGAACCTACTAAAGGGCCACATGGTTATCATCTTGTTGTTACTGTGAAGGCAAACCATATCAATGAACAAATAAAAAGTTATGGCTCTTGGAAGAAGGTGACGAAAGAATGAATGTGGAAAAATGGAAAATTCCCTAGTCATGAAATGGTTTATAAGAACAGTTTTTTTTATTAAATTCATTGGGAGAATAAATCTTCAGTGTATTCCTCCTAGTGGTGGCTGCATGCAGTCCAGATCATTTCACTCATAGCTACAGTGTATGTATGAGTACAGGTGGACCATTGAAACAGTAAAATGGAGTGGATAGCTGGATGTTACCTCTGCAGTTCATGTATTATATAGTCAGGGACTGTCTGCCAGAGCAACTTCATTTTGTCTTGTAGAGGAGTTCCCAAACGTATGAGAACACTACAGATCTTGTGATGATTATGATAAAGCCTTAGGCTATGTGCGCACTTTCCGTTTTCACCTGTGTTTCAGGTCCTTTTAGGTCCGTTTTGAACTGCAGCACTTTTATGCCAAAAGACAAAATGTTTTGATTTTCCTGCAAAGTGTATGGAAAATGTGGATTTCTTGTGCGCACTTTGCATTTCCAAACGCAGCGTTTAATTTGCATAATTTTGGGCAAAAACTCTGCCTTCAAAGAAGCATCATGTCAATTGTTTTTGCCATTTGGGCTGCGTTTTGGTAACATTGAAGTCAATGAGAAGTTGTAAAAAGCAAGCAACCTCAAAATTCCAGTGTTTTACCTGCTTTTTAGGTGCAGAAAGAATGCGTTTTGGACTACATAAACGCATGCGTTTCTGACATCAGAATAATGGAATGATATTTCCCTTTACACACACACATAGTCCGACAATTAAATTAATGAAAAATATATTTTTTTTGCTATTTTAGCCATAAATAGTATAAAACCGCTATAATTATATGAAATATAACTATTTTCGTTAAGATTCCAATAATTATGTGTTCCTTTTTTTCCCCTTTTTTTTCATTGTTTTTGATTGTTTAAACTTTATTTAGCAGTGTCTTAATGTTCAAAACGCATCTGTCTAAACGCAATGGAAAAGCAGGTAAAAAGCGCTAAAAACGTGACTAAAACGTGGTAAAAACGCATGCGTATTTACCGCAATTCTGTGGTCAAAAGCAACTTTGGCAAAAGCAATTTCTGCCAAAGGATGCGTTTAGAACTGCAACTAGGGCTACGCAAAGTGCGCACATAGCCATAATGTGGGTAAAAATATATTTGATGGAACGTTCAAGTTAAAAATTTGTTTGTTTGCAGAAAAGAGGTCTGGAGAACTCTTTACACGATGCTAAACACTGGCATGACATTGAACTTCAGAATTTGGGTTCTGTGATCACTAAACTGGAAGCAGAATTGGAGGAAATAAAAAGTGAAACTGAGCAACACCAGCGAGAACGGGAGCATTTGATGTCCCACAAGTTGCAACTAGAGAAGGAAATAGCAGCATATCACTCTATCCTCGATGGAGAGGAAAACAGGTAGGAGCGCAATATGGCAACTATTCTCCATGTATGCTTAGAACTGTACAATAAAATCCCATACTTTATACTGGAGAAGAACTGGCAAATAAATAACTTCAATACATACACAAACTCCAAAGAAGATTAGCAAATCCAAATAAAAAGCATAAATGAGATTCAACTGATAGATTGCATAAAATGCACCAATTCTCACATAGTGCTATTCATCTATAACATAAATGTCTACTCTTGATCAATTAGTTGTGTTTTTTTTATATATATAAATAGGCAATTCTACTATGCAATGAATATTCTCTTTATTAAGTTCTACTATCGGTAAAAGTGCTCTAACATCTAAAAAAAAATAAAATAAGAAATGCTCACCCTCACTGATCCCCTGCAACTCCCATTCAAGTGCTTTTCTAGCTCTTCCTAGTGTCATCTCTGCACATTGGAAATACCCATTCAGCCAATCATTGGTTAATTGTTTTATCACTATCTTGGGGAACCCTTTACAAATCCATAATGAGACTGTGCAGAATACAGTATGACGAAACTTTTCACTAAGGGTACCTTCACACTTAGCGATGCAGCAGCGATCCGACCAGCGATCTGACCTGGTCAGGATCGCTGCTGCATCGCTACATGGTCGCTGGTGAGCTGTCAAACAGGCAGATCTCACCAGCGACCAGTGAACAGCCCCCAGCCAGCAGCGACGTGCAAGCGACGCTGCGCTTGCACGGAGCCGCCGTCTGGAAGCTGCGGAGACTGGTAACTAAGGTAAACATCGGGTATGGTTACCCGATGTTTACATTAGTTACCAGTGTGAGCAGGGAGCAGGGAGCCGCGCACACTGAGCGCTGGCTCCTTGCTCTCCTAGCTGCTGTACACATCGTGTTAATTAACCCGATGTGTACAGCAGCTACATGTGCAGAGAGCCGGAGCCGGCAGCACAGGCAGCGTGAGAGCTGCGGAGGCTGGTAACTAAGGTAAATATCGGGTAACCACCTTGGTTACCCGATGTTTATCTTGGATACAGCTTACCTCAGCTGTCAGACGCCGGCTCCTGCTCCCTGCTTGCTTCATTTGTCGCTCTCTTGCTGTCACACACAGCGATCTGTGTGTCACAGCAGGAGAGCGGCTTTGAAGAAAACGAACCAGGGCTGTGTGTAACGAGCAGCGATCTCGCAGCAGGGGCCAGATCGCTGCTCAGTGTCACACACAGCGAGATCGCTAATGAGGTCACTGCTGCGTCACAAAAAGCGTGACTCAGCAGCGATCTCGGCAGCGAGCTCGCTGTGTGTGAAGCACCCCTAAAAAGGGGTTTTGTTTGGAGATCTCTATCCTTTTGTACTCTATTGTAAAATGCAGTAGTTTTGCAGTGTGCAATTTACACTCCAAATTTTCAGATAAATCTTAACCCTGTCCTTTCCAAGCTGTCACCACCAGGCATACTTCACAACAAAGAAATGGTAATGTCCCAGGCTTCGGGTGTGCTGTAAATTGGTAAATTGGGAGTGGACAATATTTTTGGGTCCAAAGGTCACATAACTATACTGAACCAATCCAAGAGCTGCAAAAAATGTTAAAGGGGTACTTACATGAATACAGCACATAAACCACTATCAATATATTAATACAACACCAACACCAAGTTTTAAGTATTTTAGAAGGATTTGGCAAGTTTCTGCTCCCCAAAAAAAATAGGTGTGAACACATGCTAACTTAAACTGAGTTTTTGGAGCAGAAACTCACCAAATCCTCCTCATAATTTCAAATCTCTAACCACCATGAGTACATGCATGCAGCTCCAGAACCACATTAGTGAATGCAGTGACAGAACATGAATGCAGCACCAGAACTAAAGTGAGTTCATGAATTCAGCACCAGAACCACCATCAGTACACGAATGCAGCACCCAATTTCGTTTAGTGACCAATTGTAATGCTGGCTCAGCTCCATATATAATTGTGTTGCTTGAACCTACAATTCACAGTATGTTCTTAACAATGGTAAGGAGTTGCTGGGAGTTTTTGTTACCTGCCATCATGAGACTGCAGACCATAAAGAAACCACAGCATTTTCAAAATAGTAAAAGCCGCCGGAGCTTTTTTAACAGATGTGTAGCGCCGCGCCGGTGATCGGGGATCGGTGAGTATGAGAGAGGGGGAGAGACCGACCGACGGACTGAGGGAGATTGACTGACATACACAGAAAAAAAAGATTGACCGACATCGCTTTAAAAAAGCACAAAATGGACACGGACCATACGGAGATGCATCCGTGTCACGTACGTGTGCTCACGGACCCATTGAGTTTAATGGGTGCGTGTGTGCATGTTCCGTGAGGAAAACGGACATGCATCCGTGTTTTATGGACAAACAAACATATCACGCACATGGACACACACACCGTATGGAATAATGCATGTGTAACTCCATACATTGATTAACATTGGAGTACGTGTGTCCGTGTCTCCGGTACGTGCAGGAACGGACCTAACACATACCGGAGACACGGGCATGTGAAGGAGGCCTAAGAGAAAACTTTTGAGAAACGCTCTCATGACCCAAAAGCATACTCGATGGCAAAAAAACCCCAGCATATCTCCGCAATGATAGCTCAAATGACAAACAGAAAACAGCGGCAGTACAGGAGAGCACGGAGAATTGGCAAGGTATTTTTATTTTTTTGTCACTGTGTGTCAATGCATCAATCTGTATCAAGATGTAAAACTGGAATGTGCACGAAATGCCTCTTCTTTCACTGCAATTGCATGGTGAGCGGTGGTCACAGAGATGGGTGGAGGGTGCCCATTGTGGCCTGATTACAGCAGCACTTCTGTCATGGTTCTAGAAAAACACCTGGTACTAAGGCCCCCTGTTTGGGAAAATCTGTTCTTGTGGCTTTATGGCTCAAAATCCTTGTAAGGCCCTGTGCACACCTGCCGGTTTTTGCCTCGGATTTCCTGCGGATTTGCTGCATGTTTCGCTGCAGAAAATGTTCACAACATCTCTGCAGTGATTCACCAGCAAATCCTATGGGAAAAAAAATGCTGTGCACACTATGCGGATTTTGACAGCTGAATGTTTTGCTGCGGGATTCCCGCAGCAAACACAATTGCATGTCACTTCTTTTCCGCAGGTAGCTGCGGGATTTCACTCCATTGACTGTAATGTAATCGTGAAATCACGCAGGTAGCAAATTCTGTGCGGTTCATTGCGTTTTACTGCGTTATTCCCTGCGGTATTTCGCGTTTTCGGGACATAATGTTCATCACTGCCCTGCATTTTGCAGGGAAGTGATTTCATTATGACAGGAAGAGGAAGCGGAGCAGAGAGGAAACACAAACATATCAGGCACAGACATATAGTAAACACACACATCACACTCACACACAGACACAGAAATGTAGAATACACATAGAAATCAAACGTACATATTAAAATAAAAAAACAAAAAAAAACGTTTGCTCCACCGTATTTTTACCGTCTAGCCGATGTAAACACACATCGGCGGCCCAGTATTCTCAGGCTGGGGAGGTCGAGAGCCAAGGTTAATGCCCCCCCTCCCGCAGCCGAGAATATCAGCCCGCAGCTGTCCCGGGACTATCCATTATGCGACAGTCCCGGAGTGTCCCCGGCTCTTCCAGATTGCCGTGATGCGGTGGCAATCCAGGTAATAAGGAGTTAAATGGCAGCTGATCGCTGCCATTTAAGTCCAGGCTTAATCATGGCAGTGGCTATGAGACAGCTTTCATGATTAACCCGTAAGTAAAGTGAATAAACACACACACCGAAAAATCCTTTATTTTAAATAAAAGACGAAAAAGCCCCCTCTTTCACACCTTTATTTACCCCCCCAACACACAGCTCCAGCATAATCCACTGAGGTCCCACGGCGCTTGCATCCGGCCGCGACTGACACACTGTGCAGAATGCAGCCTCGTAACGAGACTGCAGAGGTAATTACAGGCCATTTCTCATGGTCGGTAATGTGAGCACACTACCGACCGTGAGAACTGCAGTGTCCTCACAGGGACTCTATCTATTGATTGATAGAGGACAGATCAATCTATTGATTATCTATCCTTCTATCTATCCTTCTATCTATCTATCCTTCTATCTATCTATCTATCTATCCATTATCTATTTATCTATCTATCCATTATCTATCTATCTATCTATATCAGAACGAAATTACCTTTTTTTTTTTGCCCCAAGGTGCTTTATTGCATTAAAACACATGTACCGACCCACGGAAAAACCGCACCGAAACCGCACCAAAACGCAATAAAACGCATGCGGATTTCGGTGCGTTTTTTTGCGGTTTTTCTCCGCGGGTGCGGAAATCTTTCAGAGCCTGCAGAATTTTCTTGAGAAAATTCCATTTTCTAGTGCACACAGGCCTAAGTCAGTATTTCACGTACGAGTGCTATCCATATTTTTCACATATAGTACTTGTACCTATGATAGTCTATGGGGCTGTTCCCATGTCCGTGATTTTTTGTGAACAGGGGTGTTCATGCAAAATTGTGGAGCTATGTTCGATATTGAGTGTCAGATCAAATTCGGCAGTAAAACTCTATAGGTCCGTGAAAAAATTGGAAATTGAACTCGGATGCCACCCATAGTTTTTCACTGACTGATAGTATATAAGAGAGAGTGGAGGAGCTTTTTTCCTCATCTGTATCATATATTGACTACAGAAGGGCACTGCAGATCCACTCCAATCTGGCAGGAGTGCTGGGTGTTGCAACCCCACCGATCTGATATTGATGACCTATCCTAAGGATAATTCATCAACATAGACAGTAGTGGACAACCCCGTTAATGCAACATGTACAGACAGGTACAGCATGTCGTCAGTCACCTAACAAGCTACACAGTTTATTATTATGATATGGAAGCTGTTATATTTATTACATATTTTATATATATATATATATATATATATATATATATATATATATATATATATATATTACATGACAATTTTCAGATTATTATATGGAAGGCAAATTTATGACCGACAATATTGCATGTAACTGATGGGCCCCCAGAATCAATGTCACTTGTGGTCCCTTGACACCCGAGTCCGACACAGATTAACAATCATTTTTGGGGCAGTTGTCTAGTATTCTCAATACCCGTACAGGCCGTCAAAGGAAATTGGACCCCATTATATCACGATAACAGAATCTCTATTACTTCTCCCTGTTTTGGTAGAAAGTGTTCTATAAAAAACAGACGCTTATACATTAGAATTAGTGCGGCCATTGGGATTTTCCAACACGTCGTTTGATCTGAAGGCAGAATGTCATACAGCAGTAGGAGCGGAGCAGATAACATTGGGATAATATTCAGAGTAAAGGTACCTTCACACATAGCGAGATCGCTAGCGACAATTGCTGCTGAGTCACAGATTCTGTGACGCAACAACAACCTCACCAGCAATCTCGCTACGTTTGACACATAGCAGCGACCAGGCCCCTGTTGTGAGGTTGATGGTAGTGTCGGAATGGTCTGGACGATCATCGAGGTCCTGCTGGGCAAGATGCATCGGTATGTTTGACGCCTTACCAATGACATCATTGACGACTCAGAGCTCAGGCACATACAGCCACGTAGGCGTGCAACGATCACCGAGATTGTTATACAGGTCGCTACTGTTGCTGTATCGTTGCTGCGTCACTGGGAAGATCTGACTGTGGGACATCTCACCAGCGACCACGTAGTGACTTACCAGCGATCCTAATCAGGTCATATCGTTGTCGGGATCGCTGGAAAGTCGTTAAATGTGACGAGCGCTTAACTCAGATTTTATTCATTCACACCCAATACACAGAGAACAGACACTGTGATAAGTTTGTCTCCACAGACTGTCTGGACTTTACGATGTCAAATGTGCCCATTGTTCTACTTGCATTAAGATATCTGCACGTATGTATGTATGGAGAAATATCCCACAATAAAAATGTGAATATTTGACAGTAATCTTGTCTGATTAATGGTGTCCATATCAGCCACCAAAACATTAGGAAATTCTCTTCATTTTGTTTTCTTTATAACAGCATATTGTGACATATTAAGATGACCACCATTTTCTTCTATTTGCAGATGATGTTTAATAAAATAGTCCTATGACCATAGAGCGTACAGCCAAGACAAGGATTCATTGATTCCCATCTGTCAAGTGGAATGGTTCTGTGATATATTTGGATCAGCCTGGTTTTTAATTTGTGTGTATTCAGGTTTAATTTTAAGACTGAAATATTATTCAACAATGTGGCAAAGAATTGATTTGACATAGCTCTAATATTTTCACCCTGTGAAATTAATCTCTGATTCCAATAAAAACAAAGAACCCAGCTTACTGGTCATTGATTCATTTATGGATCTGTTCTCCATTTTACACTGTTACAACAGGTTGGGAACTATTTTCGGATAATTTTGGCTTTCAACCGTGAGACATGTCACCCACTGACTACCCAACATTATACTTGACTAAATATCATTTTGAGCTAAGCAGCTGTTTAACATGCTGGATATTTCTCTAAATAAATAATAAACATTTCCCAGCCCAGGAATACACTTTTATTCCAAGCTCATTAAAAGCAATTACGGTGACATATATAACAAGCGCAAAATGTGTATAATGACCACATAGGAGTAAAAAAGAAAGATGGTGTATAGTATAGCATCATATATGTGATGGCACATTTCTTCTTCCTCTGCATCGGCTACCTACATGTTACAGAAATCTATATAACCCCTTCCTATCATAATTACAGAGAACCTGTCATCAGGATTATGAATGTTAAAATAAAGGGCACTTTGCACACAACGACATCGCAAGCCAATGCTTGCGATGCTGAGCGCGATAGTCCCCGCCCCCGTCGCAGCAGCGATATCTTGTGATAGCTGCTGCAGCGAACATTATCGCTACGGCTGCTCACATGGACTTACCTGCCCTGCGACGTCGCTCTGGCTGGCGACCCGCCTCCTTCCTAAGGGGGCGGGTCGTGCCGCGTCACAGCGACGTCACACGGCAGGCGGCCAATAGAAGCAGGAGGCGGAGATGAGCGGGACGTAAACATCCCGCCCACCTCCGTTCTTCCGCATAGCCGGCGTGAGCTGCGGTGACGCAGGTAAGCTGATGTTCCTCGCTCCTGCGGCTTCATACACAGCGATGTGCGCTGCCGCAGGAACGAGGAACAACATTGTACCGTCGCTACAGCGAAATTATGAAAATGTCGGACACTACACCGATGATACGATTACGACGCTTTTGCGCTCGTTAATCGTATCAAAAAGGATTTACACACTACGATATTGACAGCGAGGCCGGATGTGCGTCACTTTCGTTTTGACCCCACCGACATCGCAGCTGCGATGTCGTAGTGTGCAAAGTACCCCTTATACTGAATCGGTAGATGCCTTCAGTGAAGTAATCCACAACCTGGTTGTTGTTTAACCAGCATTCCATGTTTGGGTTTTCCCACGTTTTCAGTGCATTTGGGTGAGACTGTTAGGCGGGTCTTCGGCTCTAACCCGGCCCCTCCGCTGCCTCTGATGTCAGTATCTTCTTCCTGTTTTAAATTTTGCGCCTCCACCATTTGGCACTTGCACAGTTTGATCTCGTGGCGGGTTTTGTTAAGCTGAGATCTAAATCTGTGCATGTGCTACCACTGGCGCCATTTCACTGCAGACTGCCAAGAGATCAATCTGCGCAAGCGCTGCACGGTGCTGGTACCAATGTATGGAAGGCTTAGGAAACCCAAATTTCTAAAGCTGATTAAACAACAACCAGGCTGCGGATCTTTTCACTGAAGGTATCTAGTGAATCTGTATAACAGTGCCATTATGGCCAACCCTCTATTTTAACATGCATAATCCTGATGACAGGTTCTTTTTAATTCTCATTTCCCTTTGTTTTTTTCCCACCCCTTTTACCAAGTGCTTTTTTTATTTTTTGTCAACATAGCATCGTGATGGAATGTTTTTTGCAGTTTTAAATTACATTATTAACTTAACCATATCATGTAAAATTCTAAATGGGGTAAAATGATGAAAAAATGTAATTCTGTTTAATTATAGCAATATCAACCATACAGTATATCACAAAAGTGAGTACACCCCTAACCTAACTGAATATGGCCAAATTGTGCCCAATTAGCCATTTTCCCTCCCTGATGTCATGTGACTCATCAGTGTTACATGGTGTCAGGTGTGAATGGGGAGCAGGTGTGGTAAATTTGGTGTTATCGCTCACACACTCTCTCATACTGGTGACTGGAAGTTCAACATGGCTCCTCATGGCAAAGGATTCTCTGAGGAGCTGAAAAAAAAGAACTGTTGCTCTTCATAAAGATGGCCTAGGCTATAAGCAGATTGCCAATACCTTGAAACTGAGCTGCAGCACGGTGGCCAAGACCGTACAGCAGTTTAACAAGATAGCTTCTACTCAGAACAGACCTCGCCATGGTTGACCAAAGAAGTTGTGCACGTGCTCAGCGTCAAATTCAGAGGTTGTCTTTTCAAAAAAGATGTAGGAGTGTGGCCAGCTGTAATGCGCACCACTGGTGAGGGCAGTGAGCGGGACTGGACCTACTGGACAATAGGGGGAACCCAGGCTTAACCTTTAGTGGAAGCGAGCTTGACTAAGCGCCCGTCATGAGACAAGATGCAAGGTGCCACTCCCAGGACAGTAACCGAGACTCTGGCAGCTAAGCGGAGCAGAGAGAGGACAGGACCGGGGTCATGTAACAGACAAGACAGGCAGGAGAGAAACAGGTAGGACAAATGGGGCTTGCAGGACAAACACGATAGGACAGGAACACAGTCTGGAAGGGAACAGGCTGGACGGGTACATGCAGGTGCAGAACTTTCAGCACGAGTTATCAGGCACGGATCACCAGTTATGGGACATCTAGCACAGGACATCAGACACAGGTGCAGCCAAGGGCAGCTGAGGCCGACAGGACGACTGGTGCAGACTGGTGCAGACGGGTACGGACACAGGTACAGGTGCAGAATACAACACCTTTCTGAGTCTAAGTGCCGACGCACGTGCGGCAGAATTAACCCGACAAAAACGCGATGATATAAGCAGTGGCATTCTGGATATAATTCCCAGTGCTGTGGTAGGAGTTCATCTATTGGATGGGATTTAGATATTATGATTGGACTGAGGAATATGAGCGGGAAACATGTGAGTGGTGAATATGCCCAATACATGAGCAGTGGTATGATAGACAGTTTAAAGAACGAATCAGTTTGTATGATCTACAAAGAGAGCACACTCCTCTCAATATCATAGGTTTTTTTGTCTTCTTCACACCAAACAACGCTGATTACTATTGGCCAATATTGATGTCAGTTTATAGCCAAGACTATAAAAGGTCCTCTAATACAGAGTAAGTCAGTACTAGCCTCAGCCCCCTGATGACGCCAGTGTGGTGAAACATGTTGGAGAGGCTATTGTCTGCTATATTTTAAACCAGCGAAGACCAGTGGTCATTCATGATAGAAATGATATAGAGACTACTCATAGACATTCAGTTAGTCTGAATAAGAAATCTCTCATGATAGAATGATCCCCTACATCAGCTGAAAGCTGACCATGGTGTTCAGCATTTTTAACTAGTTTGTCCTAAAGATCATAAAATAATGAATTAAAAGTTACATATTAATTAACTAGATCAGTCTTTAGTTTTGGGTTTTAGTTGCCAATGGCAAATTGTAAATAGATTGTTGATTACCCCTACGCTGACTGATAGAACAAGTTCTCATAGGTTATTCAGAATACAGGCTGGCACCAGGGAACAGAGAAGACAGGTCCAAGGAGCCAGACAGGACAAACACAGCAGAGCAGAACTGGTTGCATGACGGACTGGTGCTGGAGGCTTGGAGACCACAGTAGACACGCAGGACCAACACACAGCTTAGGATATGAATTCTAACGCATTTCTCTGGCCCCTTGCATCAGAGGGAGTGATAGGCTGGCAACACCTTAGCAATTTGCGCATGCTTCCTCATAAAATAACAGGAAGCATGCACATGCGCCCCCTAGGATGGAGGCCAGGAAACCCCACGCAGCATGTGCAGGGTCTGGGCCTAGGCAAGAGCTGAGGATCAACGCACATGTGGGCATCTGCAGGAAGGGACGAGCCGAGGACGACTCTACACATGGATAGCAATGAAGAGATGAAGAAGAACTCGTGACACATGGGTGACCACCGGGGGGGATGAGCTGATGACCACATGACACATGGGCAACCATGCAGATAAGCAGAGGACTATGCAGCATGAGGATGGCCAGCAGGAAAGAGGAGGGGGCAGGGACATGGAGCTATGATCCTGCGGAGCGCCGACACACTAGGGAAACTTACGCTACACCAGAATTGATGCAGAGGGGGTCAACTTGTAGATGTGCAGACCATATTCTGCACACTGCATCAAATTGGTCCGCATGGCTGTTGTTCTAGAAGGAAGCCTCTACTAAAGATGATGCTCAAGAATGCCTGCAAACAGTTTGCTGAAGACAAGCAGACTAAGGGCATGGACTAGGGGGTATGGAGTACAAAGACAAGTGTGTCTTGCCTACAGTGAAGCATGGTGTTGGGTGTCATGGTTTGGGGCTGCATGAGTGCTGTCAGCTGTGGGAAGGAACATTTCACTGAGGGAACCAAGAATGTCAACATGTACTTGTCACGATGTGACTGTTGGATAATGAAGGATAGGGGCCCCTAGGATGTCCCTCATGCTAGGGGGCCCTATGCTATTCCAAACCTCAGGGATGCTCCTAATAGTGTAGATGCCTGAGTCATATTCCTGGCCCTGCTCCTGAACAGACCTAATTTGATACCCCCCTCCTACCAGTGAAAGATGGGGCAGGAGTGTGATGTTAACCAAAGATAAAGACAGACAAGGGAAAACCAAAGCTGACACACTGCACACACACATACAGGATTAGACAATAAGAGATTCAGAAGGAAAATAAGAGCAGGATGGTAACTACAAGAGACAACAGGGCTAAATTTCAAAACCACACAAAGCACTACTTTCACCACATAGTCTGGAACACCACAGCTCACCAGACCAACTAAAATAAACAGCTGGCATAGGTGGAAGGATTCAGCCAGCATAAATAGGAGGGGAGATGTGATTGGCTTCCCCACAACATGTGAGAAAAGGAGGCTAACAAGCAGACTAGCACAGTTTAAGTCTTACTATCCTACTTATGTATCAACACACAGCAGGTCGACACCAAAGTCTGTCTGCACTGAACCCAGGCACCAGAGAATTTCTCAGGTGGAGTGTCAGAATCTGTAATCTGAACAGAACTTGAGGCCACCATGACAATCAGTGAAGTTTGTGAAAATCTCTTTATGACAACACTGCATCAAATTGATCTGCATGGCTGTCATCATAGAAAGAAACCTTTTCTAAAGATGATGCACAAGAAAGTCTGCAAACAGTTTTCTGAAGACAAGCAGGCTAAGGACATGGATTACTGGAACCATATAATATGGTCTGATGAGACCAGAATCAACTTATTTGGTTCAGATGGTGTCAGGCTTGTCCAGCAGTAACCAGGTGAGGAGAACAATGATTGCCAACAAATACTGTGACATACTGAAGCAGAGTATGATCCCCTTACTTTGGAAACTGGGCCGCAGGGCAGTACTCCAACATAATAACGCCCCAAACACACTTCCAATACGACTACTGCCTTACTATAGCAACTGAGGGTAAAGGTCCTGGACTGGCCAAGCATGTCTCCAGACCTAATCCCTATTAAACATCTGTGGCGCATCTTCAAATGGAAGATGAAGGAGTGCAAGGTCTCTAACATCCACCAGTTCTGTGATGTCATCAAGGAGGAGTGTAAGAGGATTCCAGCGGCTCTAGGGAACTCCATGCCCAAAGAAATTAAGGCAGTGCTTGAAAATAAGGATGGCCACACAAAATATTGACACTTTGGGCACAATTTGTCCATTTTCACTTAGGGGTGTACTTACTTTTGTTGCCAGCGGTTTATACATCAATTGCAGTATTTTGAGTTTTGTACAAGGCACCAAATTTACACTATTATTCAAGCTGTACACTGACTACTTTACATTGTATCAAACTGCCATATCTTCAGTGTTGTCTCATAAAAAGATATAATAAAATATTTACAAAAATATGAGGAGTGTACTCACTTTTGTAAGATACTGAATATAGTTTATATATATATATATATATATATATATATATATATATATATATATATATTTAATATTCATATTATATTTTTTATATGTGTCACAATTTTCTAAGAATCATATTAATTTAACATTCTCCATCAATGGAGCTCGAAGTTTTCAGTGCCTGGTAGTTTATTTTTGCTAGTATTATAACCTACATAACATTTTTAAATCACTTTTTATTGCATTTTTGTCAGGGCATTTACGATATAGGTATACCATATAGATAATTTCAGATTTTAATAGACACTTCAATACCAAATATAATTTTATTTTATTTAATTTTTTAAGAGAAAATGGGATAGCTTTTTATTATACTTTTTAAAATATTTGTAACAATTTACCTATTTTTTATTCAGTCTAATGTCACATATCAGAAAGAGATTAAGAGAAATGACAAAACCACCACAAAGTGTTTCACTAACTGATGGTAGATATAATTACTAGAGATGATCAAATACCTCAAATAGTCGGCTTTGCGAAAATCCGACGAATAGGTCGCCCCTATGCGAATATGCGATGCGCAATGTAAGTCTATGCGAAGCTCGAATAGTTCCGAATAGCTGTTATTCGGGTTTCCCATAGACTTACATTGCACATCGAATATTTGCGAATAGTCGAATAGCGGTGATGTATTCGGCAAATATTCGCGAAGCTGAAAATTTGAGGTATTCGATCATCCCTAATAATTACAGATTTGCAAACAGAAGACCAGTGTAATGAAAGAGTGATGGAGAGAAACATACTTCCAGCATTTCCAAATCACTGCTGACTGGAGCACCTATGTCCTGCTGTGTCCAAGACTGTAAAGCTGGCCATACACATTAGATGGGTCAACCGACAGTCATCTCAGCTAACTCTCCCATATTCAGGACCACTTGCTTTGCGATTCGGCCAGCTGCTTAAATCCAGGAGAACAATGTGATTGGCATTCCAAAATTAGTCATGTCTAATTGACATCTCTCTAGACCATCAGTCAGTTGGTGCCCCTGTAAAGAGATTGACATATACTGCCTACGTTCCCCCTTGAACTCGTAAGTACTGTTATGATGTGTAATGTGTATTTTGACATGTGTTATTAGTGATAGTATTAGCATTTTGCCTGAAAGGACGAACCATTAGGGTTAATGTTGGGACCTGCCTAGAGTGGGAGGGACTAACATGAAGGGAAAGAGACACTTTCCTGCCAGGAAATAAGATGGGCCCAGCATGTAGTGTAACGGGGTGCCGGGGGTGCCTCGGGGGTTGTAGTCGTGGCCCTTTTTTCTATCAGGCTTACCCCCGGCTCCGCCGTCACTTTTGGGACAGGAGATGACTTGGTGGGGCAGAGTGTGGTGGTGCAGATAACGCCGTCAGATGTACAAACACTTTGCAGACGTAGATCGGTTGAACCAGAAGGCATGTTTATTGTACACTTCTTCATAACAGAGGCAAAAATCAGATGGTCTCACAACTTCTGATGGGGGAAAACCTTTTCTGGACGTCTCCTCTAGTGGGGATGTGCCCGGCTACTCCACTTCACCTAGGCTCCCACTCCGGCTAACACAGACTGGACCCACACCAATTCTGCTTCACCCTTGAGGACA
This sequence comes from Anomaloglossus baeobatrachus, assembly GCF_048569485.1. NCBI lineage: Eukaryota > Metazoa > Chordata > Amphibia > Anura > Aromobatidae > Anomaloglossus > Anomaloglossus baeobatrachus. The sequence continues at coordinate 430,726,532 of NC_134358.1, forward strand.
CTTCTCTTCTTTTCCTTCGCTTTCCTGTCTACCCAGCTCCCACACTCTGCCCCTTCTGCTTCTTCTCTCCCGTCCCGGACTCAGCTGCCTCTGCCTCTACTTTTTCCTTTACAACTCTTTTCTTCTCCCTCCCCTTTCTGCTGCTGGCTCCTCCTTTCCTCTGCCCTGTTTCTATGGGGACAGCCGTCCCACCCGGCCACTAGGGGAACCCACTAAAACAGTAAAAACATTTTTATTAAATAACATCAGCATTAACAACTTTCAGGGAAACTGCGCCTCCTTGTAAGGGGTCTGCCCACCCCTTACATTCCTCCCCTCTTTCTGCCTTAGCCTCCCGGCAAGGCCCGCACCTGTAACAAACAAACTTAGCAGCAAAGTCACTTTTATAAAAACCCTAAACATGTTCACATCAAGGCACACTCAAGGGGCACACAAGTCTGGCGCCCGGAGTCCCTCCTGGGAGCTCCCGGTCTTGGTAGATAGTGTGCCCGGAGGCCTTCAGCAGGCACTCCCGGTCTTTGCTGGTTTTCTGCCAGGAGGCTTTCACAGCACTCCCGGTCTTTGAAGGCAGGAGCACAAACAACAAAGTCTTCCTTAACAACACAGAGGGAGCCCCTGGCTCAGTCCAGCATCAGGCTCCTTCCGGGCTCGGTAGCATAAACATGGTTGCAAACTGTGGAACTTTTCCGGCTCTTTAACAACACCGGTATTCAACACGAACATGTCCATTACCTCCGGTCATTACGGGTCACTCGGGATGGTAAGCGCGCTGCCATTCGGCCCGCTGAGCCCTCACATAATCGGAAAGGGACTAACCTGGCAAGCGGCGCAGCCTCCGGAACGGTTCGTAGTTGACGGGTGGTTCTGGCGCCTCCGTCTCCGGTTTTGCCTCCTCAACCCCCGACGGGGGTGACGGGGTCGCTGAACGGGACGGCTGTGGACTGCCCATGATGATCACCGGGTGTGTGACCAGACTCTGGTGAATTGCCAACACCGCCGGTGTCCCCTTCTCTGGGTCAGCACTCGGTCCTGTCATGACTTCTGGCGATACCGCCAGCGTGTTTCTCGGCCGGGAAATCTCAGCCAGCACCGGTCTCTGTTGGATACGCCTCCGGTATTGGCACTCTTCCCATTCGATTTATTGCTGCCACTGTGCGGCCTCTTGTGTAGTGGGCATCCGGGTCACTCCTACAGCAAATAGGCCCCGGCATCCCACTTCTCTCCGGAACTTCACCTTTTCTCCCGGGTACAGCGTATGAAGGCGTTGTGGTAAGCCCTCAGTGTCCAGGTTAACCCGGTTATAGAAAAAATGGTTTCCGGTCTCTTCATCCTCAATTAATCCATAGCCCTCCTTCTGGTTAAATTTGACTATGGTGCCAACGGTGCACTGCCGTTCAAACTCGTCGCTAAGGGGACCGGCCATCATCTCGCGGGCCACGGTCTCGGCCAGTAACCTCTCCTGCACCGGATCGGGTTCAGGCGATGGGGACTTTCGCTGAGTCAGGGGCGTCGGCTTCACCGGCTCCCAAAAGAATCCCCACTCATCTTCTTCTAGCTCCCGGGCATGTTGCTCTTCCGGGGCCGGAACTGCTGTGTGGGTTGGAGATCCCACCTCGACTGGCGGGAACACCTCCGGACACTGGTGTGGAGTTCCCAGGACTTTGTTTCCCGGCTGTAGCTGCGCCTTGTAGGTGGCCCGGACTTCAGTCGAGGTCTCACCGGTCGCGGCATCCCAGGTAGTGACCCATGTTACTTTTGTGGGCCGCTCCGGTCCTCCTGGCACAGCCGGTAGGTTAAGAGTAAGTCCTTCTGCAGCTGTAGTCTGCTTCGGGCGTCCTCTCCCCAGGCTGGCTGCTACCAGCGCGCCCACTGCAGCTCGTTGTTTTCTCTGGGTCTCCATCTTGCTCGGAGTCAGTCTCTGAGTTGGCGTTTCTTGCAATGGCGCCGGGGACAGTGGAGATGCTGGAGAAGGTGGAGGTGGGCCTTCTTTTTCCGCTCTTGGATACACTCCACCCCTAGTCTCGCACATTAATTCAACCCAGCCTAGGCGGCCCTTATTTTTCCCTGTAACGCCAGCCTCTTCACATGTCTTCAACAACATCCTGGAGCCAGCACCTCCCCTCTTTGAGCGGCGCACTCCGCACTTCTTTTTATTCACCGGCCAGCCCCAGGCTTTTCTTTTGGCGCCAATTCTTCGCGCGCTCACTGTGTTCGTGAAGACGGCGGCCATCTTACCGCCGTCTTGTGCCTGGTCCAACGCCTTAGGCACCACTTGGTCTTCACATTCAGGGATCGGGACCCCCTGCAGATAATCCGGATCCTGCCGACTACGCCACATGTAATGGGGTGCCGGGGGTGCCTCGGGGGTTGTAGTCGTGGCCCTTTTTTCTATCAGGCTTACCACCGGCTCCGCCGTCACTTTTGGGACAGGAGATGACTTGGTGGGGCAGAGTGTGGTGGTGCAGATAACGCCGTCAGATGTACAAACACTTTGCAGACGTAGATCGGTTGAACCAGAAGGCATGTTTATTGTACACTTCTTCATAACAGAGGCAAAAATCAGATGGTCTCACAACTTCTGATGGGGGAAAACCTTTTCTGGACGTCTCCTCTAGTGGGGATGTGCCAGGCTACTCCACTTCACCTAGGTTCCCACTCCAGCTAACACAGACTGGACCCACACCAATTCTGCTTCACCCTTGAGGACACTTCTTCTCTTCTTTTCCTTCGCTTTCCTGTCCACCCAGCTCCCACACTCTGCCCCTTCTGCTTCTTCTCTCCCGTCCCGGACTCAACTGCCTCTGCCTCTACTTTTTCCTTTAAAACTCTTTTCTTCTCCCTCCCCTTTCTGCTGCTGGCTCCTCCTTTCCTCTGCCCTGTTTCTATGGGGACAGCCGTCCCACCCGGCCACTAGGGGAACCCACTAAAACAGTAAAAACATTTTTATTAAATAACATCAGCATTAACAACTTTCAGGGAAACTGCGCCTCCTTGTAAGGGGTCTGCCCACCCCTTACATGTAGTAACAGCGGACCCAAAGTCTGACTAGTGAGCAAAGTCACATGATGTGGGTTTACCTGACATGAGTTGAGACTGAGACAGTGGATAGTGTGATCCTGAGTAAAGAGGAAAGAAGATGGAGGAAACTGGTCCTGGGACTGGATACCTAGCAGTATGGCCCCGAGTTTATAACTCTGAGAGACAATGAGACAGGACAGAACAGAGAACGTGGGATGAAGAGAGTGCCCCAAGTGGGAGTTCCAAGGCATTAGAAGTAGAGATGCTAAGTACCGGCCATATTGGCAAACTATTTCCTTTAAGAGGAAGAGAGAATGCGGAACTGTGGGTTGAGAATAGGACTTTCATTAACTGGACCGTAGTATCATGCTGGGGTGTGGTGAAGGAAATCAGAATAGTTGAGGCAGAAACAAGTAAACTTGAAAAAGTAAAGAGATTGTGCGTGAAAATGCTTCGTGTTGCAAAAGAAACGTCATGATATGACTGCAGGATAGCGAGGGACAGTGAGCTGCATTTCTGACCCTAGGCTATCCTTAACCTCAGGGTTAACCCTATTGATGGAGATTTCTGAATGCCGTGCCTGGCTAGTCTCTTGACCAGATCTAATCTTTATCTGTTAACTCTCCCCTCCCCCCATAAAGGAAGGGGCAGGAGTGTGATGGTAACACATATCCTATATACCAGGATGGGGGCTATACACTAGGATGGGGGGGCTATATACCAGGATGGGGGCTAAATACCAGGATGGGGGCTATACACCAGGATGGGAGTTATATACTAGGATGGGGGGCTATATACCAGAATGGGGTCTAAATATCAGGATGGGGACATGCTTGGGACATATACCAGGATGGGGCTATATACCAGGATGGGGACATGATTGAGCCATATAAACCAGGACGGGGACATGATGGGAACATATATGCCAGGATGGGGCCATGATGAGAACATATATACCAAGATGGGGCCATGATGGGGCCATATATACCAGGATAGGGCCATGATGGGGCCACATATACCAAGATGGGCCATCATGGGGTCATATATACCAGGATGAGGCCATATGTACCAGGCTATATCCATGATCGGGGTCATACACCAGGATGAGGCCATTATAGAGATGGGCCATTTACCGTATACCAGGATATAGGCATAATGGGGGTAAAACACCAGAATTTTTATATATATATATATATATATATATATATCATATTTATGCAGTGCCTTGCAAAAGTATTCAGCTCCCTAGAATTTTTAAACCTTTTCCCACATTTCAGGCTTTAAACATAAAGATAAAAATTTTAATGTTATGGTGAAGAATCACCAACAAGTGGGACACAATTATGAAGTTGAACGAAATGTATTGCTTATTTTAAGCTTTTTAACCCCTTCAGCCCCCAGCCTGTTTTCACCTTAAAGACCCGGCCATTTTTTGCAATTTTGACCAGTGTCACTTTGACAGGTTATAACTCTGGAACACTTGAACGGATCCTGGCGATTCTGACATTGTTTTTTCGTGACATATTGTACTTCATGTCAGTGGTAAATTTAGGCCAATGTGTTTTGCGTTTATTTGTGAAAATTTCGGAAATTTGGCAAAAATTTTGAAAATTTTGCAATTTTCAAAATTTGAAATTTTATGCCCATAAATCTGAGAGATATGTCACACAAAATAGTTACTAAATAACATTTCCCACTTGTCTGCTTTACACCAGCGCAATTTTTAAAAAAAAAAAAAATTCCGTTAGGAAGTTAGAAGGGTTCAAAGTTCATCAGCAATTTCTCATTTTTCCAACAAAATTTACAAAAAAAAAATTTTTTAGGTACCACATCACATTTGGAGTGATTTGAGAAACCTAGGCGACAGAAAATACCCAAAAGTGACCCCATTCTAAAATCTGCACCCCTCACTCTGCTCAAAACCACATCCAAGAAGTTTATTAACCCTTTAGGAGCTTCACAGCAACCAAAGCAATGTAGAAGAAAAAATGAAAATTTTACTTTTTTAACACAAAAATGTTACTTTAGCCATAAAAATTAGTATTTTCACAAGAGTATCAGGAAAAATGCATCATAAAATGTATCGTGCATTTTCTCCTGAGTACGCAGATACCTCATATGTGGTGGAAATCAAATGTTTGGGCACACGGCAGGACTCGGAAGGCAAGTAGCGCCATTTGAATTTTTGAGTGCAAAATTAGCTGCACTCATTAGCGGACGCCATGTCGGGTTTGAAGACTCCCTGAGGTGCCTAAACAATGGAGCTCCCCCATAAGTGACCCCATTTTGGAAACTAGAGCCCTCAAATAATTTTTCTAGATGTTTGATGTGCACTTTGAACCCCTGGGGGCTTCACAGAAGTTTATAACGTTGAGCCGTGAAAAGAAAAAAAAAATTTTTTCATTTTTTTCAAACAGGTAGCTTTTTTTTCACAAGGGTATCAGGAAAAAATGCACCATAAAATGTATTGTGCAATTTCTCCTGAGTACACAGGTACCTCATATGTGGTGGAAATCAATTGTTTGGGCGTACGGTGGGGCTCAGAAGAGAAGGAGCGCCATTTCACAGTAAAATTGATTGGAATTATTAGCAGATGCCATGTTGCATGTGGAGACCCCCTGAGGTGCATAAACAATGGAGCTCCCCCACATGTGATCCCATTTTGGAAACTAGACCCCCCCCATCCATACAAAAAAATTAGTTTGGCGAAATAAAAAATACAGACATCAGTAAAAAAAAAAAAAATGAATAAAAAAAAAAATAAATATGAGCGCCTGCCACTAAGACCAGTGCCAAACGTGAGAGTAATGCACGAGTCTCGCATCGCATCATCCACTGCAGTCTGGAAGCGAGCAACTGCGCTGGATAATGCGATGCGAGAGGGCGGGGCGGCAGATGAGAAAGGGCGCAGCGGATGGAAGATGAAAAAGGGCACAGCGGGTGGAGGAGCGGCAGAGGATGGATGATGGGAAATGGCGCAGCGGATGGAGGAGCGGCGGAGGATGGGGGGGGGGGGAGGTGAGATGGGGATACCTACCCTACAAGATGGATCTAGGCAGCAGGATCACAGCAGACAGAAGAGGCAGCAGATGAAGGAAGCAACAGATTGAGGAGGGTGAGAGGGGGCAGTAGATGAAGAGGATGGGAGAGAGCAGGCAGCAGATCGGGGAGGGGGGCAGAGTCTGATGGGAGAGAGAGATGGCACATGGAGGAAGGGGGGCCCCGGGGGGAGGGTGGCCCCCAGAACATGGAGGGGGGAGGGTGGCTTCTAGCACATGTGGGGGGAGGGTGGCTTGCAGCGTGCTGCAAGCCACCCTCCCCCCATGTGCTGCAAGCCACCCTCCCCCCTCCATGTGCTGCAAGCCACCCTCCCCCCACCATGTGCTGCAAGCCACCCTCCCCCCACCATGTGCTGCAAGCCACCCTCCCCCCACCATGTGCTGCAAGCCACCCTCCCCCCGCATGTGCTGCAAGCCACCCTCCCCCCACATATGGGGGGAGGGTGGCTTGCAGCACATGGAGGGATAGGAGGTGTAGTGGCGATGGAGAAGGGGCAGCCGATGAAGGAGGCGGCGGCGACCACGATCGGGAACAGTGGGGGCCGATTCGGGGGCAGCAGCGGCTGAAAAAGGTGGGTGCGACAGCGGCGGGGACAGTGGCGAGCGTGGCGGCGGGGACAGTGGCGAGCGTGGCAGCGGGGACAGCGGTGGATCGGGAGCGGCGGCGGGGACAGTGGCGAGCGTGGTGGCGGGGACAGCGGTGGATCGGGAGCGGCAGCGGGGACAGTGGCGAGCGTGGCGGCGGGGACAGCGGTGGATCGGGAGCGGCGGCGGGGACAGTGACGAGCGTGGCGGCGGGGACAGCGGTGGATCGGGAGTGGCGGGGACAGTGGCGAGCGTGGCGGCAGGGACAGTGGCGAGCGTGGCGGCGGTGGATCGGGAGCAGCGGCGGGGACAGTGGCAAGCGTGGCGGCGGGGACAGTGGCGAGCGTGGCGGCGGTGGATCGGGAGCAGCGGCGGGGACAGTGGCGAGCGTGGATCGGGAGCAGCGGCGGGGACAGTGGCGAGCGTGGCGGCGGTGGATTGGGAGCAGCGGCGGGGACAGTGGCGAGCGTGGCGGCGGTGGATCGGGAGCAGCGGCGGGGACAGCGGTGGATCGGGAGCGGCGGCGGGGACAGTGGCGAGCGTGGCAGCGGGGACAGCGGTGGATCGGGAGCAGCGGCGGGGACAGTGGCGAGTGTGGCGGCGGGGACAGCGGTGGATCGGGAGCGGCGGCGGGGACAGCGGTGAATCGGGAGCGGCGGCGGGGACAGTGTCGAGCGTGGCGGCGGGGACAGTGGTGAGCGTGGCGGCGGTGGATCGGGAGCAGCGGCGGGGACAGTGGCGAGAGTGGCGGCGGGGACAGTAGCGAGCGTGGTGGCGGTGGATCAGGAGCAGCGGCAGGGACAGTGGCGAGCGTGGATCGGGAGCAGCGGCGGGGACAGTGGCGAGCGTGGCGGCGATGGATCGGGAGCAGCGGCGGGGACAGTGGCGAGCGTGGCGGCGGTGGATCGGGAGCAGCGGCGGGGACAGTGGCGAGCGTGGCGGCGGGGACAGCGGTGGATCGGGAGCGGCGGCGGGGACAGCGGTGGATCGGGAGCGGCGGCGGGGACAGTGGCGAGCGTGGCGGCGGGGACAGTGACGAGCGTGGCGGCGGTGGATCGGGAGCAGCGGCGGGGACAGTGGCGAGCGTGGCGGCGGTGGATCGGGAGCAGCGGCGGGGACAGTGGCGAGCGTGGCGGCGGGGACAGTGGCGAGCGTGGCGGCGGGGACAGCGGTGGATCGGGAGCAGCGGCGGGGACAGCGGTGGATCGGGAGCAGCGGCGGGGACAGCGGTTGATCGGGAGCAGTGGCGGGGACAGCGGTGGATCGGGAGCAGCGGCGGGGACAGCGGTGGATCGGGAGCAGCGGCGGAGACAGTGGAGAGCGTGGCGGCGGGGACAGCGGTGGATCGGGAGCAGCGGCGGGGCGATCGGAGACAGCGGCGGGGCTGGCAGGGCAAATCGGGGATAGGGGCGGGCGGCGGGGACAGCAACTTACCGATGGGCACCCGCAGAGACCGCTCTCCTCGGCTTCCAGGGACGGTCACAGGCCCCAGATCCACATTGATTGGAGAAATCGGTCACAAGACCGGTCTCTCCAATTAGAGCTGGGGGCGGGTGAAGCACCGATCACCCAGCTCCAGCCAATGGCCAGTGCTACAGCAGCACTGATCAGGGCTGGATTTAAATGTTCCAGCCATTTTCAATGGCTGGAACATTACAGTGACTGTAATTGGCTGAGAGGCGTTTGTCAGCCAATCACAGCTTCTGTAGGTTCGGGGAGGAGGCACCACCCCTCCTGAGGTCAGGCAGAGGTCCCCTCCTTCCCGAATCTACAGTTTAATCAAAGAAATTGGACTCCCCGGGGCTCCGGGACCGCGATTTCGCCATGACGTACTGGGTACGTCATGGGTCGTTTAGCACCATGTCACCGTGACGTACCCAGTACGTCAAAGGTCCTTAAGGGGTTAAAAAATAAATAACTGAAAAGTGGGGCGTGCAATATTATTCGTTCCCTTTACTTTCAGTGCACCAAACTCACTCCAGAAGTTCATTGAGGATCTCTGAATGATCCAATGTTGTCCTAAATGACTTATGATGATGATAAATATAATCCACCTGTGTGTAATCTCAAGTCTCTGTATAAATGCACCTGCTCTGTGATAGTCTCAGTGTTCTGTTTAAAGTGCAGATAGCATCATGAAGACCAAGGAACACAACAGGCAGGTCCGTGATACTGTTGTGGAGAAGTTTAAAGCCGGATTTGGTTACAAAAAGATTTCCAAAACTTTAAACATCCCAAGAAGCACTGTGCAAGCGATCATATTGAAATGGAAGAAGTATCATACCACTGCAAATCTACCAAAACCTGGCCGTCCATCCAATCTTTCATCTCAAACACGGAGAAGACTAATCAGAGATGCAGCCAAGAGGCCCATGATCACTCTGGATGAACTGCAGAGTTGGGAGAGTCTGTCCATAGGACAACAATCAGTCGTACACTGCACAAATCTGGCCTTTATGGAAGAGTTGCAAAAAGAAAGCCATTTCTCAAAGATATCCATAGAAAGTGTTGTTTAAAGTTTGCCACAAGCCACCTGGGAGACACACCAAACATCTGGAAGAAGGTGCTCTGGTCAGATGAAACCAAAATAGAACTATTTGGGCCCAATGCCAAACAATATGTTTGGCGTAAAAGCAACACAGCTCATCACCCTGAACACACCATCCCCACTGTGAAACATGGTGGTGGCAGCATCATGGCTTGGGCCTGCTTTTCTTCAGCAGGGATAGGGAAGATGGTTACAATTGATGGGAAGATGAATGGAGCCAAATACAGGACCATTCTTGAGGAAAACCTGTTGGAGTCTGCAAAAAACCTGAGACTGGGAGGGAGATTTATCTTCCAACAAGACAATGACCCCAAACATATAGCAAAATCTACAATGGAATGGTTCACAAATAAATGTATCCAGGTGTTAGAATGGCCAAGTCAAAGTCCAGACCTGAATCCAATCCAGAATCTGTGGAAACAGCTGAAAACTGCTGTTCACAAACGCTCTCCATCCAACCTGTCAGCTCAAGCTATTTGCAAAGGAAAAATGGGCAAGAATTTCAGTCTCTCGATGTGCAAAACTGATAGACACATACCCCAAGCGACTTGCAGCTGTAATCGCAGCAAAAGAAGTGGCACTACAAAGTATTAACTTAAAGCCGAATAATATTGCACGCCCCAATTTTCAGTTTATTTTTTTAAAAGTTTAACATAATCAATAAATGTTGTTCAACTTCACAATTGTGTCCCACTTGTTGTTGATTCTTCACCATAACATTAAAATTGTTATCTTTATGTTTGAAGCCTGAAATGTGGGAAAAGGTCAAAAATTCAAGGGAGCTGAATACTTTCACAAGGCACTGTATATATACCGGGATGGGGCCATGATAGGGACATATATACCGAGATGGGGCCATATATACCAGGATAGGGCCATGATGGGGCCACATATACCAAGAAGGGCCATACATACCAGGATGGGCAATCATGGGGCCATATATACCAGGATGGCGTCATATATACCATAATGGGGTCATGATAGGGATATATATACTAGGATGGAGCCATGATAGTGGACATATATACCAGGATGGAGCCATATATACCAGGATATAGCCATGATGTGGTCATACACCAGGATGGGGCCATGATGTGGAAAATATACCAGGATGGGGGACATATTTACCAGGAAGCAGCACAGGATGACATTATTACTCAATGAAGGGAGAGGGGGGCAACTTGTATGTCTTTATAAGATTTAGAATGTTACCATGGCTCATACATCTGACGAACATATGGAGGGGGGCCCAGGTACAAACTCTGCACCAGGATGTTGAAATGCTTCTTATAGAGCGACTGTGTGTTTCGGGTCATTGTCATGCTGTCAGACCCAGCCATGACCCATTTTCAGTGCTCTTACCGAGGGAAGGAGGTTGTTGGCCCTTTGCAGAAAAGCACCCCAAAGTATGATGTTTCCACGCCCATGTTTCATGGTTGGGACGGTGTTCTTGGGGTTGTACTCCTCCTTTTTCTTCTTCCAAACAAAGTGAGTGGAGTTCATACCAAAAAGTTGATTTGGGTCTCAACTGACCATATGACCTCCTCCCATGCCTCCTCTGGATCATCCAGATGGTCATTGGCTAACTTCAAATGGGCCCGAACATGTTCTAGCGTAAGCAGGGGACCTTGTGTGCCCTGCAGGATTTTAATCCATGATGGCATAGTGTGTTACTAATGGTAATCTGTGAGACTGTGGTCCCAGCTCTCTTTAGGTCATTAACTAGGTACTCCTGTGTAGTTCTGTGTTGATTCCTGACGTTTCTCAGAATCATCCTTACTCCATGAGGTGAGATCTTTCATTGAGCCCCAGATTGAGTAAGATTAACAGTCATCTTTTGTTTCTTCTATTTTCCAATAATTGCGCAAACAGTTGTTGCGTTCTCACCAAGCTGCTTGCTTATTGTCCTGTAGCCTATGCCAGCCTTGTGGAGGTTTACAATTTTGTCCTGATGTCTTTAGACAGCTCTTTGGTATTGGCCATGTTGGAGAGGTTGGAGTGTGATTGTGTGTGTTTCATGCAAGAAAATGCAAACTAATTATTTAAAAATCATACAATGTGATTTGCTGGATTTTTTTTTTCTTGGATTTTGTTTGTCACAGCTGAAGTGTACCTACGATAGAAATTACAGACCCCTCCTTCTTTGTAAGTGGGAAAGCTTGTAAAATCGGCAGTGTATCAAAAACTTATTTTCGCCACTATACTTCTGTACAAGTCCATTGAGATAAAAATGAAATAATTTTGAGGGGTAACATAAAAGTAACAAAACTAATGAGATTGCATACAGTGAAGGCCCATTTACACACAACGATATCGCTAACGAGATATCGTCGGGGTCACAATTTTGGTGACGCACATCCAGCCTCGTTAGCGATGTCGTTCTGTGTGACACCTTTTTGCGATCAGTAACGATTGCAAAAAGGTGTCAAATCGTTCGTCGTGTACACGTCGTTCATTTTTAAAAAATCGTTCCTCCTTTGGAATGCAGGTTGTTTGTCGTTCCTGCGGCAGCACACATCACTATGTGTGACACCGCAGGAACGAGGAACAACATCGTACCTGTGGCCACCGGCAATGAGGAAGGAAGGAGGTGAGCGGGATGTTCCGGCCACTCATCTCCGCCCCTCTGCTTCTATTGGGCGCCCGCTTAGTGATGCCGCTGTGACGCCGAACGAACCTCCCCCTTAAAGGATTGTTCGGCGGCCACAGCGACGTCGGTGAACTGGCAGTTGCGTGTGACGCTGCCGTACCGATATTGTTTGCTACGGCAGCAATCACCCCGTGATGCGCCACCAACGTGGGCGGGTGCTATCATTCGCGACATCGCTAGCGATGTCACAGCGTGTAAAGCCCGCTTCATTTTTAACACCCTCTTATTACTGGACATGTGATTGTGTTCAGAATTAGCCAATCACATTTAATCAGATGTTATAAATAGTGCCATCATTTACAGTGATTCTGAATTACCCCATATAAAGTTTATCTCTTCTAGTAGGATTTTCTTGAGATTTTCTTAACTACATTTCACAGCAAAAGTAATGGCTTGTACATAGCTTACAACACAGCAAAGGGATATCATTGTTGAAAGCTGTCAAGAGAAGGGTCTAAATTTTTTTACAATGCATTAGATACACTATGGAACACTGTGAAGACGTCATCAAGAGGTGGCCTAAATTTAGTACAACACTGACATTACCAGCAAACTTGGCACTCAGGTGAGATTGTTAAAGAAATTAAAAATTATTCTTCACTATCTAAAATAATGCACAAATGTTTCGGTCTACACTAGACCTTCATCAGTGTGCAGATTGCTGTGAGTAGGGAGCTTAGAGCAGGAGAACAGCGCAAAATGTCACGGCGGTGTCTTTCTGCTGGCAATAAGTACAAGAGTGCTCTTCTTCATTATTCTTCATCATCTCACCTTAAGCGGGCTTTACACGCTATGACATCGGTCAAGTGATCTCGTTGGGGTCACGGAATTTGTGACGCACATCCAGCCGCATTAGCGATGCCGTTGCGTGTGACACCTATGAGCGATTTTGCATCGTCGCAAAAACGCTCATCGGTGACATGGGGGTCCATTCTCGAATATCGTTGGAGCTGCAAGTACGAAGTAGTTCGTCGCTCCTGCGGCAGCACACATCGCTCCGTGTGAAGCCGCAGGAACGAGGAACCTCTCCTTACCTGCCGCCGGCCACACTGCGGAAGGAAGGAGGTGGGCGGGATGTTACGTCCCACTCATCTCCGCCCCTCTGCTTCTATTTGGCGGCCGCTCAGTGACGTCGCTGTGACGCCGCACGGACCGCCCCCTTAGAAAGGAGGCGGTTCTCAGGTCATAGCGACGTCGCAGGGAAGGTAAGTACGTGTGACGGGTCCGGGCAATGCTGTGCGACACGGGCAGCGATTTGCCCGTGTCGCACAACCGATGGGGGCGGGAACGCATGCTAGCGATATCGGTACCGATATCGCAGCGTGTAAAGCGGCCTTTAGTGCCACTACTAATTGCATTGGATCCTACTTGGGTACCTGGCAAACAGAAGTGTAGTGGTTACCGCATTTGACTACCTAGAACTAGACATCCCTTAAAAATTGCTGTAAAGACAAGAAGAAAATTGATCCAGGAGGTTGCCAAGAGGCCTTAACCCCTTCACCCCAGGCGATTTTACATTTTTGTGCTTTCGTTTTTTCCTCACCTTCTTCCAAGAGCTATATAACTTATTTATTTTTCCATCAATATAGATAGATTGGACGTTTCTGAACACAGCGATACCAAATATGTATTTTGTATTGTGTTATTTTTAAAAAGGTAAAAAGAGGATTATTTTAACTTCTGTGATTGTCCTTTTTTCATATTTTTAAAAGCTTTTTTTTTTTTTACAGTATTTACTAGTATTAATTATTACTACTAAGTATTTACTAAGCTGTGGTCATCTGATTGCTTGTGTTATACATAGCAGTGCATCAGCACTGCTCTGTATGGTAATCACAATCCCCTATGAATGTCAGCTTACAGCCAGTGTTCACAGGAGGATTGTCATATCAGACACAGGGGTCAGTCATCGGCTGATACCTGACTGGCATGACAACCCCTCGGCACACAGCGATCACATCAAGGGAGCGGGAAGTAGCATACCCCTGATGGTGCATTAAATCCCACAGAGATTGACAATGGGATGTAACTGGTCATTAGCCTATACTGACATTAATATACACCTGTAAGGTGGTGTTATTTGCATAGAATGTAAATATTATTTAAGCACAGTTTGACAGTATTATTTAAGCATAATATTCAGTTGTTACTGGAGCACTGTAGACAGTATATTTTGAGGCCTTGTATAGCAGTAATTATTTGAGAACCGTATGGAGGTAACACCGAAGCATTATAGATGTTCTAATTAGGAAGGTCATATGTCAGTAATATTAAATTGCACTTGCAATATTATTTAAGCATCACATGACAGTATTATTCATTGCACAGTATGGAACATGATCGATATGTTTAGAGGCCTTTTGTGGCAATATTATTTGAGAGGAATAGAAATATGTGAACACTACATGTAAGTATTATGAAGGTGTTACTGGAGCACTATAGACAATATACAAGTGCATCTCAATAAATTAGAATATTATTTAGGCACAGTATGTTATTATTTTTTAAGTACAGTATGACAGTATTATTTAGGCACAGTATGTCAGTATTTTTAAGTACAGTATGTAAGTATTTTTTAGGCACAGTATGTAAGTATTATTTAGGCATAATAATAATAATCTTTATTTCTATAGCACCAACATATTCCGCAGCGCTTTACAATTCAGGAGGATCATATACAAACAAATAACAGTTATAGAAAATACAATATTTAGAGGGGAAAAAAGACAACCCTGCTCGTGAGAGCTTACAATCTACAATGAGATGGGGGGGGGGACAAGGTACAAGTGCTTATTTACAATGACAATCCAGCCATCTCAAGGAAATGGGGTATAGATAATGGCTTCCTGGACCAGTTGGCCAGAACCTTGGGATGCATTTGGGTGCCATGGAGTTTGACGTGGGGTTATGTTTTGAGAAGACGTGGAGGGACTATGTGAATTTAGTTTGGCTAGGAAGTGTGATAGGCCGCCCTAAAAAAATGTGTTTTTAGGGAGCGTCTGAAGCTGAGTAAGTTGTGATTCGTCCTAACTTCTTGGGGTAGAGCATTCCAGAGGATTGGTGCAGCTCGGAAGAAGCCTTGAATCCGGGAGCCGGAGATTCGAATTAGTGTGGATGTTAGTCGAAAGTCATTTGCAGAGCGTAGAGAAGGGGTGGGGTGATAGACAGAGATAAGGATAGAGATGTAGGGGGTGCCGCACTGTGGAGAGCTTTGTGGGTGAGAACAAGCAGTTTGAATTGGATCCTGTGATATATGGGCAGCCAGTGCAATGACTGGCACAGAGAGGAAGCGTCTGAGTAGCGGTTAGCCAGCTAAGTGCTGCATTAAGGATGGACTGTAGAGGAGAGAGTCTAGTTAGGGGGAGACCAATTAATAGAGAGTTACAGTAGTCAAAGCGGGAGTGGATCAGGGCCACGGTGAGGGTTTTTGTCGTTTCCATTTTGAGTAAGGTGCAGATTCTTAAGATGTCCTTGAGGTGAAAATGGCAGAAGCGGACAAGAGATTGTATGTGGGAGGTGAAGGAGAGATCAGTGTCAAGTATAACACCCAGACAGCGGGCTTGCTGCCTAGGAGTTATCGTGGTGCCACACACAAAGAGGGAGATGTCAGGTTTAGGAAGGTTGGAAGACGGAGGGAAAAAAAGTAGTTCAGTTTTGGAAAGGTTAAGTTTCAGATAGAGAGCAGACATGATGTTGCAAACTGCAGTCAGGCAGTCACTTGTGTTCTGTAGTACAGCGGGGGTGAGCTCAGGGGATGAGGTGTATAGCTGTGTGTCATCAGCATAAAGATGGTACTGGAAGCCAAATCTGCTGATGGTCATTCCAATTGGGGCAGTGTAGAGGGAGAAAAGAAGAGGGCCAAGGACTGAACCTTGAGGGACCCCAACAGTGAGAGGAAGAGGAGATGTGGAGCCAACAAATGATACACTGAATGAACGGCCAGAAAGATAGGAAGAGAACCAGGAAAGAACAGTGTCCTTTAGGCCAATAGAATGGACCATAGAGAGAAGGAGATGGTGGTCAACAGTGTCGAAGGCGGCAGAAAGGTCAAGAAGAATAAGCAGAGAGTGGTCACCGTTACGTTTTGCTGTCAATAGGTCATTGGTCAATTTGACAAGGGCAGTTTCTGTTGAGTGTAAAGGGCGGAAGCCAGACTGTAAAGGATCTAGAAGAGTGAGTGGAGAAGTAGTGGGTGAGACGAGAGTGGACCAGGCGCTCCAAGAGTTTAGAGATGAAGGAGAGATTGGATACTGGTCTGTAGTCGCTAGTGCAGGACGGATCAAGAGAAGGTTTTTTAATAATGGAGTTATGAAAGAGAGTTTGAGGGAGGAAGGGAAGATACCAGAAGAGAGTGAGAGATTGAAGAGTTTAGTTAGGTGAGTAGTGACAACCGGAGAGAGGGACTGGAGTAGAGGTGTGGGGAAGGGATCAGTAGGGCAAGTGGGGCACGAGAAGAAGAGAGGAGCCTGGAGACTTCCTCCTCTGTGACTGGGTCAAATGTGGAGAGTGAGCTGGATGGGATAAGGGGAGGGATGGGATTCTCAATGCTTGGTGGCTTGGAGCTGATCTCTTGGCGGATGTTTTCTATTTTCTCTGTGAAATACGAGGCCAGGTCATCAGCATGAAGTTCTGTGATAGGGGTCTGTGCTTTGGGACTGAGGAGGGAGTGTTGGATAGTGAGGTCATAAGGCATAGTATGTCCGTATTAGTTAGGCACAGTCAGGGCCGGCGTCAGCACCCGGCAAACCCGGGCAAATGCCGGGGCCCTGGAGAGCCGGGGGGGCCCACTCGGCCTCGTCAGTTCTCCTGTCCCTTGGCCGGGGCCCACTCGCCTTTACAGTTCTGCGGTCCCCGGCCGAGTTCCGGGGACCGCAGTCCTCGGCAGCAATCTGCGGCGCCGTCACTTTAAGGCGCGCAGACATCCTCGTTTGAATTTCACCTGTGGGCGGAGCTACCGCCTTCTCAGTCCCACAGATGAAGGAGGCGAGCTTCTGTCCGGCGCTGTGTGGGCCCCCTCTCCACCGTGACCTAATCGGGTAAGTGCCCTCCCCGCCTCCCCATTATAGGCCCCGGTGAGCTGCTTCTACCCCCTGGATGTATGCCCTGGCCCCTGCCAATGCCCCCACCCGCCGATTCCGCGGGTGTGGGCCCCGCCGAGCCGCGGGTGCTGGCCCCGCCGAGCCGCGGGTGTGGGCCCTGCCGAGCCGCGGGTGCTGCCAGTGCCGCGGGTGCTGGCCCCGCCGAGCCGCGGGTGCTGGCCCCGCCGAGCCGCGGGTGTGGGCCCTGCCGAGCCGCGGGTGCTGCCAGTGCCGCGGGTGCTGTACCCGCCGAGCCGCGGGTGCTGGCCCCGCCGAGCCGCGGGTGTGGGCCCCGCCGAGCCGCGGGTGCTGCCGCTGGTGCTGTCCCCGCCAAGCCGCGGGTGTGGGCCCCACAGAGCAGCAGAGTTGTGTGCATTTGTCTGAATGTAGCAGAGTTGTATGTGTTTGTATGTAGCAGAGTTGTATGTGTTTGTCTGTATGTAGCAGAGTTGTATGTGTTTGTCTGTATGTAGCAGAGTTGTATGTGTTTGTCTGTATGTAGCAGAGTTGTATGTGTTTGTCTGTATGTAGCAGAGTTGTATGTGTTTGTCTGTATGTAGCAGAGTTGTATGTGTTTGTATGTAGCAGAGTTGTATGTGTTTGTCTGTATGTAGCAGAGTTGTATGTGTTTGTCTGTATGTAGCAGAGTTGTGTGTGTTTGTCTGTATGTAGCAGAGTTGTATGTGTTTGTATGTAGCAGAGTTGTATGTGTTTGTATGTAGCAGAGTTGTATGTGTTTGTCTGTATGTAGCAGAGTTGTATGTGTTTGTCTGTATGTAGCAAAGTTGTGTTTGTCTGAATGTAGCAGAGTTGTGTGCATTTGTCTGAATGTAGCAGAGTTGTATGTGTTTGTATGTAGCAGAGTTGTATGTGTTTGTATGTAGCAGAGTTGTATGTGTTTGTCTGTATGTAGCAGAGTTGTGTGTGTTTGTCTGTATGTAGCAGAGTTGTATGTGTTTGTCTGTATGTAGCAGAGTTGTATGTGTTTGTCTGTATGTAGTAGAGTTGTATGTGTTTGTCTGTATGTAGCAGAGTTGTATGTGTTTGTCTGTATGTAGCAGAGTTGTATGTGTTTGTCTGTATGTAGCAGAGTTGTATGTGTTTGTCTGTATGTAGCAGAGTTGTATGTGTTTGTATGTAGCAGAGTTGTATGTGTTTGTCTGTATGTAGCAGAGTTTGTGTGTGTGTTTGTCTGTATGTAGCAGAGCTGTATGTGTTTGTATGTAGCAGAGTTGTATGTGTTTGTCTGTATGTAGCAGAGTTGTGTGTGTGTGTCTGTCTGTATGCAGCAGACTTGTGTGTGTGTGTGTGTCTGTAAGTGTATATGACTGTATATATTTGTCTGTTTATATGTATTTTTGTGAGTTTGTCTTTAAATATGTATATGTTCGTATCGGTGTCTGTGTGTGGATGGGGCCCACTGGGACTCTCACGCCCGGGGCCCACAAAAACCTGGAGCCGGCCCTGGGCACAGTATGTATTATTTAGGCACAGAATGTCAGTATTTTTAAGTACAGTATGTAAGTATTATTTAGGCACAGTATGTCAGTATTTTTAAGCACAGTATGTCAGTATTATTTAGGCATAGTATGTCAGTGTTATTTATTTCAAATCTGTTTTATTGATGAAACTGTTGTCAACATACAAACATATCATTTGTGCAATTACAATACATAAATATCATTTTCTCAATGCCGGGATAACATCCAGAAATTGTTACATTACTAAATTTCTTGGAATTCTTCAAATTATCTTTGTGCTATTACCATATAACCATTGATAAATTATAGGTCAGAATTCCCACTTCTTTTGACTTCCCGTATCCTAATATACTCATTCTCCTTGTATGTCTATTGTCTTATGAATTATTGATAAATCTTTTCATATAAAAAATGAAACTAGAAAAATGCAGATTAATGTTCAGAAAAGAAAGAAAGAAGAGGAAAGATACAAGCATAAAGAAGAGGAAATTAGAGAGAAGGGTGGAGAGGGGGGAAAGCAAGAAAAGAAAAGAAAAAAAGGGGGGGGAGGAATGAGACTCCCCACCGTTTCTCAGTTCAAAAAGCTCGCCAAACTCTCCACAAACTCTGGGGACTCCATGAACATACTCCATGGTCCCCAAACTGTAGTAAATTTTTCTGTGTTCACATTTAGTTCTGCTGTCAGCTCCTCCATTCTCTGGAGGTTTGTCATCTCCTCCAACCATTCCAGCACCGTAGGGCATGTAGTCTGTTTCCAAAATCGTGGGATAATCATACGGGCAGCCGCCAGGCAAAATCGCAACATGTCCCTTTTTTGTGTTTTAATAGCTCCTGGGAGCATAGAAAGAAGGGCAACCTGGGGGAATTTTCTATTTCACCTCTGCTCATCTTTTTGTACAGGTAGAACACTGAGTCCTAAAAGGGTTGCAGCTTAGTACAGCTCCACCATATGTGTAGCATTGTACCTGTGTCTGTGCCACACCTCCAGCACACATCAGACAGAGGGAAATATAGCATGTAATTTAGTCGGGTAATGGTACCACCTTGAGAGAATTTTATAACTTTTCTCTTGAGCGGCGCACGCCAAGGAAAGCTTGTGGGTCCACAGGTACGCTCTGCTCCAATCGTCCTCTGAAATATCCTCTCCCAGTTCCTCTCCCCACCTACAGACAAAGTGAGGTTAATCCACCCTATTTCTCTGGTTCAGCATTTTTTAAATGAGCGAGATACCATGTCCAGGTGATGACCCCTGTAAAAATACTTTCTCAAAAGGAGTAGAGGGTGTCCTCATCCTTCTCTCCCTGTCCTGGTACGAAAGGAAAGATTTCAACTGCATATATTCCATCCAGGAAATCTCTTTCCCTGTGGCCTGCATGGAAGTATAAGTTGGTAGGGTGTGTCCCTGGAGCACGTGACAAAAACGAGTGTCATCCGCCCGAGTAAATCCCCCGAATCTATGGGAGTGGAGTCCCGGGGGGAACTTCTTATTACCAAATACGGGGGTAAGTGGGCCCTGCTCCTGAGAGAGAGATCCCTTTTTTATCTCTCCATCCCACATCCCCATTGCTGTCCTAGTGAACTCCATTCCCTTCGCTATCTGGATCCTACTTTCTTTCTCTAACCATGGGAGTAAATGTAAGGAAGTTCCCAGCATATCCTGTTCAATCACCACCCATTGTTTCGAATTACCATGAAAATGCCAGTCCAGTAATCTCGTTAGGATAGCAGCCTTGTAATATAACTGGAAATTTGGGAGCCCCCCTCCCCCCCCCCCCCGTCACTTTTGTGTCTGGTCAGAGTTTTAATTCCTGTTCTGGGTCTCTTGTTCCCCCAGACAAACCCAGACAAGGCTATCCAGATCTTGGAGAAGTAACTTAGCGGTAGCTGTATGGGTGTTGTCTGAAACAGGAACAGGAACCTCGGTAACACATCCATTTTTATCGCGTTTATACGCCCAAACCACGTCAATCTCTTTTTGTCATATTTCTTTAAGTCCCTGATTGTCCATTCTAATAAGGGGAAAAAATTGTGATGTACAGTTTTTGCTGGATACTTAGGTACCATGACTCCCAGATATTTTAAAACTGACGGTTGCCACTTAAAAGGGAAGTTTTGTGATACTCTCGCAAGGTCTTCTGCCGATAAAGTCACGTTCATGGCCTTTGATTTGGAAAAATTTACTTTGAAGTTGCTTAAGTTGCCAAACTCTTCGAACTCCTTGAGCAAGGACGGGAAGGATATGTGTGGTTGGGAAATGAACATGAGAAGGTCATCCGCAAATAGAGACAGATTATGGTTCTTCCCCCGCCTCTATCCCGTGGATGCTTGTGTTGTTTCTCAGGGCGACCGCAAGGTGCTCCATGACTATGACGTATAAGAGGGGCGACAGTGGACATCCCTGTCTCGTTCCATTGTGGACAAGAAAGGATGATGATAGAAACCCATTTGTCCTGACTTTTGCTGAGGGTCTCGTATACAGGGACGCAATTCTACCCACAAATTTCTGACCCAAACCCACCTGTCTCAAAGCTGCCATCATAAAGCTCCAACTGACCCGGCGAAGGCCTTCTCCGCGTCCACTGAAAGTAAACACATGGGGAGAGACTGAGCCTTCGACCGAGCCATCAGGAGGAACAATTTGTTGGTGTTGTCCCGTGCCTCCCGGCCTTTTACGAATCCCACCTGGTCCGTATGTATTATCCCAGGCAGGGAATGGGCAAGTCTGTTGGCAAGTGCTTTAGAGAAAAATTTCAAATCTAAATTAATCAGTGAGATGGGTCTGTAATTTGTAACCAGCAAGTGGTCCTTTCCCGGTTTGGGGATAACACATATGTGTGCTTCAAGAGATTGTGCTACCCACTGGGAGTTTTCAGATATGGAGTTAAATACTTTGGTCATGAACGGGGATAATTGAGTCTGAAAAATTTTATAGAACTTAGGGGTAAACCCGTCCGGACCTGGGCTTTTGCTTGAGGGAGAATCCCTGATAATAGATGCCATTTCTGTCTCTGTAAAATCTACTTCTAGGTTTTTAACCTCAGTATTAGGTATAGTCGGCAGGGCTGTTAAGTATGTAATCATTTATTTTAGTCTCCAAAGCTTCTTGTGGCATATCCCCAAATTTGCCCCTTATGTCGTAAAGGTCACTATAATATTTTTTAAACTGCTCCGCTATGTGGATTGGGTTCTGAGTCAAAAGGCTGTCCGATTTTTTGATCGTAGGGATGTGACTGGGGTCCCCCCTCGGATGTAATAACCTAGCTAGTGGTCTGCCACATTTGTCTGCATATTCATACATAAATCTTTTTAGTCTATTCCTGTGGCGCTCGTATTGTCGGTCCAGAATGGATTTAAGTTCCTCTCTGTTTTTAACTAGCTCTGTCAGTGTCACCGGGGATAATGTCTGCTTATGGATCTTCTCTAGGTCTGAAATATTCTGAAGTAGAGACAGAATGGTTTGGGCTCTCTCCCTCTTAATCCTAGCCCCATGTTTGATCAGAATCCCTCTCAACACACACTTGAGTGTCTCCCATTGAACAGGTAGGGTAGTAGTGTCTCTTGAGTGTATCTCCAAGAATTCATCTATTGTGTTCTGCAGGTCTTTCAAGCATCCCTGGTCCCTCAGCAGACTATCATTCAACCGCCAAGACCACGGCCTCCCAGGCCCATCCAGGATAGTGAGGCTCAAAAATATGGGGGCATGATCTGACCAAGAGATACTGCCTATAGAGGCCTGTATCTGCCATGTCAGGGCCTTCTGACTTACAAGGAATAGGTCTATGCGGCTGTACGAAGAGTGAGCCGGGGAAAAATATGTGTAGTCACGGTCTACTGGGTGTAGTGTTCTCCATGCATCCACTTATCTGAGTTCCTGTATACAACGTTTAACCTTCGTTAGTTTCCTTATTGAGAGAAAGTTATGTCCCGACGTTGTGTCTACCTTAGCGTCCAAAGTGAAGTTTAAATCAACGCCCACGATCACGGTCCCTTCTGCGAATTCATCCAGTGATGACAGGAGAGAGGAGCAGGTCGTCGCCGGATCTCTATTTGGTAGATACCAATTGACAATGGTAAAAATGGATGAGTTAACATTAATTTTCAGGAATATAAATCTTCCCTCTTTGTCCACTCGTGTATCTAGAACTGTGTGCACTAGGGACTTATGGATGCCTATGGACACTCCCTTGGATTTTGACTCTGGGTTGGAACTGTGGACCCAGTTAGTGTAATATCTGTCTCTAAAGATGGGGAGGTGGCCTGTTTTAAAATGTGTTTCTTGGATCAATAGTATGGATTCTTTTTTTGAGCATGTCAAAAAATATCTGGGAGCGTGTTACGGGGGGACCGGCAGATGAGGACCAGGGGTATATATCCCAATCGCCAGTCGGGGCCCACCATGCTCCAGATGGTAATGTAGCTGCTGGCACCCTGTGGGTTAGGCGGAGACTATAGAGCTGGATGGCTCTGAGATAACTCAAGGAACCAGTCACGTGTGTAGGGACACGTCAGACCGGACGACAACCCAGTTAGTGTTTCGGTGGAGCGGACGCTACTCCGACCACGTGTGTAACAACACGTCAGGCCGGATGGTAACCAGTTAGCGTTGACCGAGAAGACCGCTGCGACAGCGCCCTGTCGGCCACATGTGTAAGACACGTCAGGCCGAGTGGTCCTCCGATTAGCGTTTCTGGCCACCACTAGACTGGCCACGTGTGTAAAGGACACGTCAGACCAGGTAGTCACACCAGTAGCATTTGACTGGGAAGCCGAGGAGGATAATAGGGTTCACACACCCAATCCAGGAACACCCTGTTAACTTCACAGGTGTTCTGGGGTGTGCTGTCCGTGCGCGTAGAGGGCACAACCGAACAGGTGGCACAGCAGGTACACTGTCCGTGTGCGTAGAGGGCACTCTCGGACAGGTGATGCAACAGGTATTCTGTCCGTGTGTGTAGGAGGCACAACTGAACAGGTGACACAGCAGCCGCAGCCCAGTTAACGCCACTGGACTGCTCTAGCACAACAGAAACGGTAGCAAGGAAGCACGGTGCCTGACCCTCATGTGCTGAGCCACGAATCTTGGCGTGACAGGCACCGTTCGCCTAGCCCTACCTACCGCTTCCAACAAGGCTTTTGCCACCAAGAACTCTAAATGAAGACTGCGCACCTCCATGTTGTCTCCAGCCTCTTTTATAACCTGGGTCCACCCCAAACCCAGGGTGGAACCACCAAGGTCCAATAGCAGAGTGCCATGTCATCAGTGACGTCACATACGACCTATCCGGAACCGCCACGTCATTGATGACCTCATTGCAGCCACGCCCCAAACACTTCATCAGTCATCGTCTGACGACCAATGGTGAGGTGCCAGATCATAGGGGCGGGCCTCTGCGAGCCAGTCCGGAGTTGCCATGTCATCAGGACACCTGACACCCTCTGCCCTATCAGGGCCTGCCACCTCACGGACATGCTCAGTGAGGTCCTTACCGGACCTAGCCTCTGATCCACTAAGTGCCTGAGCAACAGGCTCAGAAAGCAGACTATCAGTTTGAGCATGCTCAGTAGACACATCCCAGAACTTAGATACAGCACGAAGTCCAAGTACCTGTGCAAAAAGGCTGTTAGGGTTAATTGTGGGAGCATGCTCAGTAGCCTGAACTGAGGACTTAGTCTCAGACATAACACAATCAGGCTGAGCATGGTCACTAGGCAAAACACCGGGCTTAGACTCTGGCTGGGGTAAATCGGCGCACGCATGCGCACTAGCCGCCTCTCCACACTTAGACGTGGTGGAAGGAGCAGCCAACTGGACGACCCGAGGCACGGCCAAGAACGGCAGCCGGCGCCTGGGAGCAACAGGAACAGCAGCAGGCTGCTTGCGGCTATGGCGGCGCCGGTTCGTAACAGAGCGTTTTTGCGGGACATTAAGTCCCCTCACATTTAGTGAACTCCAATTAATCTGCGTCATTCCAATGCGGAGGAACGGTGGGGACTCTAGGGATAGGTTCGGGGATTAGAGAGAGAGATGTGCAGGAAAGTATGATAGGAAGAGCAGGGAAAGAGAAGAGGAAATAAAAGAGAAGAGGTAAGAAGGTCGAGAATACAAAAGAAACTACCAACAAAGCGGTAGAAACCACAGGCAAGGAGGTCAGAGTGCCTCCCGCCTGCAAGGTCACAACAAGACCCTAACGTCGGGTCTAAAAAGACTAAAAGTAACTGTATAGGTATAAGAGAATACCAAACTGTCTAACCTAGGGATGGTGAGACTACGCCACTCCTTTATGGTGTGTTATCCCAATCAGGGAGGGAACTTTCTACTTAGCCCCCTGCCCCGGACTAACAATAAGCAATTATTCAACTTAGTTTGTCAGCCTATATAATGTGGGGACACAAGGTCTAGAGAGAATATTGTGTTATACACCGTCGAGGGGTTCCCCCCCCCCCGCCCCCCCTTCCAGGAAGGTGGGAGGGAACCCCCCTCCCTCATAATCAGAAAGGCTTTATCCCCCTGGCAAAAAAAATATGGCAAAACTGGGAGGTACATTCTATTGAGAAATAACCCAATGAATTTTTGTTTATAAACCAATAACTCCTTAAACATCAGACTGGTCTTCCTCTTCGAGGGCCACGCATCCGATCACCATCTGGGGCAGCACCCCATCCCCCCCATTGGAAACACTGGCCATTCCTCTATAGGCACCAACGGAATGTCCAGGGCTGCAGCAAACGATGGCATATCAGTCGGGTTCCTAAGAACATGCCTTCTTCCCGCGTGTCGGACCTGCAGGCGGAAGGGAAATCCCCAGCTGTATTGAAACTCATATGAACGGAGCATGTCCAGGAGAGGTTTCAGTGCTCTCCTCCTTTGTAAAGTGAAACGGGATAAGTCCTGCAGAATCTGGACTTGGCTCCCCTCGTATGCTGGTGAAACTCCACTGCGCAGCTTAAACAGGATGGCCTCTTTAAGGACATAATGGTGGACCCTGCAAATCACATCTCGAGGTCTGTCATTCTGTGTAGGTCTAGGGCCAAGCGCTCTATGCACTCTGTCTAGCTCCAGGGGTTGGCTTGATGGTTCACCCAGGATCTCATTAAACATCACTTGGAGGGCTCTCTGGAGATCCTTAGGTTCAACAGACTCTGGTAAACCCCGGACCCTTAAATTGTTTCTCCGGCCCCTGTTTTTAGCATCGTTCTTTGCTTCCACCATATATTGTATTTGGGAGTATTGATCCAAAATGGCCCCTTGTGCCTTAGTGGTGTCTTCTATATTCTGTATTTTAGCCGCCTGTATTTGGTTCTGAGTGTCCACTCTTTCCACCTCTTCCCTCAGGGCCGACAGCTCTGTGCGGTATGCCTGTTCCAGCCTTGTTATATATGTCTCCATATCTTCTCTGGTGGGCATAGAAGAGATGTGTGCCCGGATTTCATTAAGTTCTGTCAGCACTCCTGGTTCATGTGATCTTATTGTACTTGTGGCAGGCTCTAACTCTGCTTGCATTTCCATATCATACACACTTTGACTCAGGCTGTGTCTCACTGAAGATAGGAGATTTCCACTAGCAGGGCCCTGTTCCCCATTTGCAGCATTAATAGCCTCTGCTTGAGATTTATTATTGCCCTCCTTCTGTGACAGGGGTAAGGGCACCTCTCCCCCCTCCTGAGGCCTCCCCACTGCAGGTCTGCAATCAGCAATGGTGGGGGTTGTACCCATGCTCCCTGCTCCAGGGCTCCCCTGTACCTGAGACCTTGCATGCTGGCCGTCTGGGGTTATCAGCTGCCTCTCCTCCACTGCCCGGGTGGTTTCCTCCCTCTGTCTCTGCTGCTGCTGGGGCTTCCCCTGCCTCTCCATCTTGGGAGATGTCTGCGGTGCTGTCCTCTGCTTTGGCCCGGTAAGAAAGCCTCTGATTCCCTTCTCCTCTGTCCGTGACGCTCCTCTGCTGGCCCCTGGGAGCTCCCCCTTCTCCTGCGCTGCATATCCTTTTCTTCCAGGCTCTTGGGCTGGTTTAATTGTCAGTAGTGTAGTCCGGTGGCAGGAGCTGAGACAAACACGTCCTCAATCCTCCATAGCCAGGACACGCCCCTGTCAGTGTTATTTAGACAGAGTATGTCAGTATTATTTAGGCACAGTATGTTAGTATTTTTTAAGTACAGTATGTCAGTATTATTTAGGGACAGTATGTCAGTATCTTTTAAGTACAGTATGTCAGCAGCGGCAGACTGGAGTACCTGGGGCCCACCAGGAAAAATCAATCTTGGGGCCCACCAGCACCATGCAGTTACCGTACTGTATATAGCAGGGGTGGGATTCAAATTTTTACCAGGTTCTCTGTAAACCCCGCCCATTTGAAAACCACACCCATTCTGTTAGCCACACCCATTTTCACGCAATTTCCTCAACCAAAAATACAAGTAATTTAAAGTAAAATCTCCTTCCCCTCCTGTACCGTCACTGCACCAGTTGTTCCAGTCACTGTCAGTCTTATTGTATTAAATGATTTTTATACAGTTTTTAAAAATTATTACTAAAGGAGCCCTGCTAAAATTGGAATGGACGACCTTCCCGATACAGATCTCATCCCATTATGGCCTCTTTCCCCTGCAGATCCCATCCCATTATGGCCTCTTTCCCCTGCAGATCCCATCCCATTATGACCTCTTTCCCCTGCAGATCCCATCCCATTATGGCCTCTTTCCCCAGCAGATCCCATCCCATCTGCTCCTTTTCCCATATAGCTCCCATCTTATGTGGCCCCTCTCCCCATATAGCTGCCATCTTATTGCGGCTCCTCTCCCCATATAGCCACATATAGCTGCCATCTTAATGCGGCTCCTCTCCCCATATAGCCACATATAGCTGCCATCTCATGTGGCCCCTCTCCCCATATAGCCACATATAGCTGCCATCTTAATGTGGCCCCTCTCCCCATATAAGCACATATAGCTGCCATCTTAATGTGGCCCCTCTCCCCATATAGCCACATATAGCTGCCATCTTAATGTGGCCCCTCTCCCCATATAGCTCCCATCTCATGTGGCCTCTCCCCATATAGCCACATATAACTGCCATCTTAATGTGGCCCCTCTCCCCATATAGCCACATATAGCTGCCATCTTAATGTGGCCCCTCTCCCCATATAGCCACATATAGCTGCCATCTTATGTGGCCTCTCCCCATAGTCACATATAGCTGCCATCTTAATGTGGCTCCTCTCCCCATATAGGCACATATAGCTGCCATCTTATGTGGCCCCTCTCCCTGCATCTTCGGCTCACTGAGCGCTTACCTGCTCCAAGCACCGGTAGCCTCTCCTCTGTCTTCCATCCTCCGCGGCTCTCTGCACACTAAGGGTATGTGCGCACTAGGTGTTTTTTTCACACCGCGTTTTTTGTGCATTTTTGGCAGCAAAAAAGGCACAAAAACGCACCGGCGGTAAAAACGCGATGCGTTTTTACCTGCGTTTTTGCTCACTGCTTTTTTATGCGGTTTTTTTTATCAGTGAACAATGCCATTAAAGATTGTTGAAAAAAAGGCCTGATGTAATTTCCTTCTTCAATATGTTCTTCATTCTCCACTAGTGTATGCAGGAGAGCAGACAGCAGCTGCAGAACCACAAGGCTCAGCATGCTCCATCCAGGACTGTATGCAGGAGTTTTTTGCCCTCCAAAAAATGACGTGGGCTTCACCATATTTTGTATGCTAGCCAGGTACAGCAGGCAGCTATGGGCTGCCCCCAAACCCCAGCTGCCTATGTGTACCCGGCTGGGAACCAAAAATATAGAGAAGCCCTTTTTTTTTTTTTTTATTTCATGAATTTCATTAAATAATTAAAAAAAAAAATGACGTGGGCTTCGCCCAATTTTTGAGTCCAGCCAGGTACAACTAGGCGGCTGGGGATTGGAATCCGCAGTGCAGGGTGCCCAAGATTTCTGGGCACCCCCTCTGCGAATTGCAGTCCGCAGCCACCCCAGAAAATGGCGCTTTCATATTTTTATTAGAAATAAAACACAACACAATTAGTGACTCCATCTTTATTGAAATAAAGAACCCCCCTCCTCCGCAGTAATCCTGGGTTAGGGTCCCACGCCGTCCAATCCGGATCCAATATCCTCTGATCGGTTTGCTGGAAGGCAGAGCGATCAGATGATGTGTCAGGATCAAGGATGTGAATTCCATCACACAGCAGCTGATTGTATAAAAGCCGTTTATTCAATCAGCTGATGCATCAGTGCAAAAAAAAAACAAAACAAACAAACTACACACTTCAGTGCAGACTCCTGTCAGACCGATCAATGCAGGACCCGGCGGTAATCAGCTGATAAAGTCTCCTGACAGCATCAGCTGATAGTTTAGCTGGCCGGGTAGTAAAAAGCCGGCGTCACCACTGTCACTGTCAGCTGATTCCGTCAGGTGACCGCATCAGGTGATCAGCGCCAGGTCCTGCAGCTATCGGAGGTGTCCCGGCCGTCTGCACACACCCGGAGCAGGGGTGGCGGTACCGGGAGAAGAGCTGGGAGCGGACATGGCACTGGGAGGCTGCAGACAGGTGAGTATGACATTTTTTTCTCTACTGTTCACTTTTGACTTCGCAGCTGCTTCCAACTCCTGCCCGTACATAGCGCCGCATGGGAGCGGACGTGGCACAGGACGGGAGATGGAAGTAGCGGTGCCGGTACCGGGAGGATTCACACTTCTGTGTTTACCAACAGAAGGAATCCTCTTCCTGTACATGTCACTGTACTACTCACCCCTTGCGTTTACAGCCGCGTTTTTAGTCATAGAAACGCAGCTATATTTGCAATATGTGTTTTTCATTGCGTTTTTGAACATCTCATTGAACTCAATGGGTGGAAAACGCAGTGAAAACGCAAAAAAGCGCTGTGTGCGGACAGCACTTCTGAAAACCCATAGACATTGCTGGGGAAGCAATGTCACATAGTTTTATGCAAAAAAACGCGGTAAAAAACGCTGCTAAAAACGTCTAGTGCGCACAGGGCCTGACGCTGACAGATGGCAGGAGGAGGAGCTACCTCCCCTCACTGCTGTGACCTCTGCAGCGTCAGCACGTCGCTGCACGCCGGGTCAGGGTCCACTGAACCCGGAAGTGCGGCGCATACGGAGGTACAGGGATTCATTTGTGTCAGTGTCTTAAAGAGACACTAACACAAATGGATACAGGGAACCGGATCGCTGGAGCTGTTTCTGGGAACCGGCTGCTATTTTAACAACCGGTTCTCCAGAACCAGACAGAACCAGCTGAATCCCACCCCTGACTGTGCAGACATTTGAATGGAATAAGGGTTAATGTTACTGATCTGATTGTCCAGTCTCCACATGCCCAACCGCCCCTCCCCCCGGGCCCCTGCTTTCCCCCCTGGGCCCCAACACCACCCCTGGGCCCCCGCACCCCCCCCCCCGGGCTCCTGCTTGCCCCCTGGGCCCCCATACACCCCCCCTGGGCCCACGCGCACCCCCCCGGGCCCCTGCTTGCTCCCCTGGGACCCCGTACACCCCCCCTGGGCCCCCGCACCCTCCCCGGGGCCCCTACTCGCTTCTCGGGACCCCGCACCCCCCCGGGCCCCTGTACACCCCCCTGGGCCCCTGCTTGCCCCCCTCCCCCCCGGGGCCCCTGCTCGCTTCTTGGGCCCCCGCACCCCCCCTGGGCTCCTGCTTGCCCCCCTGGGCCCCTGCTTGCCCCCCTGGGCCCCCCGCTCGCTTCTCGGGCCCCCGTACACCCCCCCCCCGGCCCCCGCTCGCTTCTCGGGCCCCCGTACACCCCCCCCCCCCCCCGGCCCTTGCACCCTCCCTGGGGCCCCTGCTCGCTTCCTGGGCCCCCGCCTTCTATACTCACGTGCTGCTGCTCCTGCAGCCTGGCCTGGGGCGACGCCGGATCCGTCCTGTGGAGCGCGATGCTGCCAGCACCTGCGCAGGAAGGAAGCGATGCTTCCTCCTGCAGTGTCGCTGGCTGCATAGAAGAGTCAGAGCCGCGCGGCACTGACAGTGACAGCAGGCAGAGCTGGAGATCGCTCTCCCTGCTTGCTGCTGAAGAGGCAATGGAATTGTCACTAATTATATCGGCAATGTGCCGATATGATTAGTGAAATTACTGGCCGGGGGAGGAGGGGGCCTCTCACATATATCCATAGGGCCCAAGGGGGGTAGGGGGGGGAGGGGCCATCAATAGCAGGGGCCCACCGGGGGTTCTCCCGACCTCCTGGTGGGCCAGTCCGCAATGTCAGTATTATTTAGGCACAGTATGTCAGTATTGTTTAGGCACGGTATATCAGTATTATTTAAGCACAGCATGTCAGTGTTATTTAGGCCCAGTATGGAGGTATTACTGGAGAACTATAGATAATATATTTAGGTGCCTGGTATAGCAGTATTATGGTAATATCACGATTGGTTACTATTTGTAGCACTGTCTGGATACATTATTTGACCCGTGGCTCGCAGTAGTATTTGTGTATCCCATCACAGTGTACTTTAGTACTATGCGGTGATATTGGTGGCGGAATTATTTGGACAGTACTTGGCGGTATTATTAGCCCGTTTGGCAATGTGTTTCCATAATTTGGGCACTTGTGTACCCAGCGCTCCCGGTACCATGCTGGGCGGTATGGCCTCTCTGTGTGTGGCACCTTTATATCATATAATTATGCGGCACAGACTTTCCACACTCTGGGCTGTCTGCGCCCCTGGTTATACCCGGTCACCCTCGGAAAGATCGTGCAATTTTCACACCTAATCACAAGTGACATAAAAAGTAACCTGACAGCAAACAAATGTAAACTATAACTTCTCTGTGAGTGGCATTCAGCCAGTGACAACATTGTAAATAAAGTTATTGAGAAAAAAAAATAATCGAAACACAAGCGGCCAGACACGTTCCATGTTGAGTAAGTACAGGCATAAAGGAGGGCGATACCACTTTAAAGAAAGGAGGGGACGTAAAGACCACGTGACCTCGTACGCCCTATGCGAACATTTAGCTGTGACTTGTTCCACCCCCTGTGATGATGGTTTGTTCCCGGGTGTGGGCAGCGCTTCCGGTCTCACCGCTCCACTCACTCAGTTGGTGTGACCGGTGCGCACAGCGCTCGGTGGTCGCCGTGTCAGACGCAGGGTGTGTAGGTGTCGCCAACATGGCCGAGCCCGAGGAGAGGAGCCTGGACGACTTCTTTGCCAAAAGAGACAAGAAAAAGAAGAAAGAGAAGGCAGGCTCTGGCGGCGCGGCCGGGGGCAAGGGGCCAGCGAGGCCGG
Organism: Anomaloglossus baeobatrachus; assembly: GCF_048569485.1. Taxonomy (NCBI): domain Eukaryota; kingdom Metazoa; phylum Chordata; class Amphibia; order Anura; family Aromobatidae; genus Anomaloglossus; species Anomaloglossus baeobatrachus. The sequence goes on from NC_134358.1 coordinate 430,758,215, forward strand.
CGGACGGGGCTCAGTCCACGCTGACGTCCCTGAGTGCAGCTGCCAAGGGCTCCAGGAAGGAGAAGTCCGGCAGGAGCGAGGCGCAGGACTACCAGCAGGAAAAGGTAGAGCCGCTCACCGGAGGGGTGCACCGGCCGCACTGCACGTGTGGGCACAGCTGGCACCGGCGAGTGTCAGCGCCATATTCCCCGGTGCCACAGGAACGCATTGGAGGGAAACTTCAGCGACGAGCTCTTCTGTGAGGGCAGATCGCCCCGATCCGACGGCTCCTGTAGCTTCCTCCAATGTGCTCTAGTCTCCGTACTGCAGGGGAGCTGGGCTTATCCTCCCAAACGTCCTTCTCGATCTGATTGGTAGACGACAGATCTGTAGGTGATTTACACATGTAAGGCCTCCATGCACACTAGACAAATGTCGGCCTAACCTGCTAATATCGATGGGATCGAGCGAGTGGCCCGAGATGGTGGTGGGGGGGGGAGCGAGTGGCCCGAGATGGTGGTGGGGGGGGGAGCGAGTGGCCCGAGATGGTGGTGGGGGGGGGAGCGAGTGGCCCGAGATGGTGGTGGGGAGGGGGGGAAGTGGCCCGAGATGGTGGTGGTGGGGAGGGGGGGGGAGTGGCCCGAGATGGTGGTGGTGGGGGGGGGAGTGGCCCGAGGTGGTGGTGGTGGTGGTGGTGGGGGGGGGGGGAGTGGCCCGAGATGGGGGGGGGGGGGAGTGGGCCGAGATGGTGGGGGGGGAGTGGGCCGAGATGGTGGTGGGGGGGGGGAGTGGGCCGAGATGGTGGTGGGGGGGGGGGAGTGGCCCGAGATGGTGGTGGGGGGGGGGGGAGTGGCCCGAGATGGTGGTGGGGGGGGGGGGGGGGGGAGTGGCCCGAGATGGTGGTGGGGGGGGGGGAGTGGCCCGAGATGGTGGTGGGGGGGAGTGGCCCGAGATGATGGTGGTGGGGGGGAGTGGCCCGAGATGGTGGTGGTGGGGGGGGAGTGGCCCGAGATGGTGGTGGTGGGGGGGGAGTGGCCCGAGATGGTGGGGGGGGGGGAGTGGCCCGAGATGGTGGTGGGGGTGGGGGGGGGGAGTGGCCCGAGATGGTGGTGGGGGGGGAGTGGCCCGAGATGGTGGTGGGGGGGGGAGTGGCCCGAGATGGTGGTGGGGGGAGTGGCCCGAGATGGTGGTGGGGGGGGGGAGTGGCCCGAGATGGTGGTGGGGGGGGGGGAGTGGCCCGAGGTGGGGGGGGGGGGGGCCCGAGATGGTGGTGGGGGGGGGGGAGTGGCCCGAGATGGTGGTGGTGGGGGGGGGGAGTGGCCCGAGATGGTGGTGGGGGGGGGAGTGGCCCGAGATGGTGGTGGGGGGGGGAGTGGCCCGAGATGGTGGTGGGGGGGGGGGGAGTGGCCCGAGATGGTGGTGGGGGGGGGGGGGAGTGGCCCGAGATGGTGGGGGGGGGGGGGAGTGGCCCGAGATGGTGGGGGGGGGGGCAGTGGCCCGAGATGGTGGGGGGGGGAGTGGCCCGAGATGGTGGTGGTGGGGGGGAGTGGCCCGAGATGGTGGTGGGGGGGGGGGAGTGGCCCGAGATGGTGGTGGTGGGGGGGAGTGGCCCGAGATGGTGGTGGGGGGGGGGGGGAGTGGCCCGAGATGGTGGTGGGGGGGGGGGGAGTGGCCCGAGATGGTGGTGGGGGGGGGGAGTGGCCCGAGATGGTGGTGGGGGGAGAGAGCGAGTGGCCCGAGATGGTGGTGGGGGGAGAGAGCGAGTGGCTCGAGATGGTGGGGGGGGGGGAGAGAGCGAGTGGCTCGAGATGGGTGGGGGGGGGGTTGAGAAAGGGAGCAGCCTGGGGCGGGGCACGAGTGGTCCGAGATGGCCGGGGTGAGTGGGGGGGGGGCGAGGGAGGGAGCTGTCGGGGGTGGGGGGGGGCGTGAGTGGTCCGAGATGGCCGGGTAAGGGGTGGGGGGGCGAGTGGTCTGAGATGGCCGGGTGAGAGGGGGGATGAGAGAGGGAGTGGTCCCGAGACAGGGTGGGGGGAGGGTCGAGAGTGGTCTGAGATGGCCCGGTGTGTGAGGGGGGGTTGAGGGAGGGAGCGGCCCGAGATGGGCCGGGTGTGTGTGGGGGGTATTGAGTGGTCCGAGATGGCCGTGCGTGCGTGTGTGGGGGGGGGGGGTTGAGGGAGGGAGTGGCCCGGGGGGGGGGGGGGGGGGGGCGCTGTGAGTGCACTGACCCTAAGCCCGGCGCCTGAGACTGTAGCAATGGACATAGGTATGCGTGGCACCGCTGGTGATGACGCTCACAATGGGCATTGAATAGCATGTTAGTATACCCCTGTGGGCGTGCTACAATGCTAAGAGGCCGGAATGAGTGCAGGGACTAACACCCTTGTGACTAGTCCCTGGCCTCGTAAACATATTTATAAAGGATCTTTAGAAATACTTTTTCTAGGCTACTATAGCCTGGAACTGCCAGCCAGGGATTAGCAATATGCACCCAGCACTGCCCGCGGTTGTGGGTGCATATTGCACGTGACTGGTTCACTTTAAGGCTGGTTATATACATTAAAACCTGCTGCGTATTCAGGTCCTGCCACAGACCAGTGAGTCCTTAGATGTAGCAATTACTAATTGGTTCACCTAATCTGTACCTCCTACAGTGTTGGCACTGGCAGCTCATAGCTGCACTTGAATTCAGTTTCCTGCTTACACTTGAATTGATGCTGGGTCTGTGTGACACCCCCATAGCTCTCCCTGGGTTGTAGGGCTATTTAATAGCTGTCATTGGGTGGGCGGGCCTGTGTGACAGTTGTGCCATTGAGTCGTATGGCCGGTGTAGAAGCTGTGCGATTTAGTGGGAGGGTGCCATACCTTGGTTGTAGGGCTATATAACCTTATCCTGGACTCCTTGTATATATTTCCGTATATATTTATCCCCCTTGTATCTCCAAAAGAAGAAATAAATTCTAATAACCTTCCCCACACATCGCGTATCACTCTATAGCTGGCACAGCTGATCTCCACGTGCTAGCTATGACGTTACTGTCATTCGCCCCCAGTCATGGCCACTCCGAGGACAGCTGGCGGCCACTGTCTGGCAGTGTGTATTGCAGTGCAGAGACCCAGTGGGTCTGTGTCGCAATGCTTTTCAGCTGGATGTGTACCCAAGGGCTGAAGTAGGCGCTGGGGTCGGTGGGTCCCCTGCACCCCTGGGCCTGATTGCAACCACTGCGACCGCAATTGATATGTAGTTACTCTTGGGACACATGAAAATATGTGGTGGGCCGGATTTGGCCCAAGGGCCTTGAGTTTGACACACCTATTTAATGGATGTGATCGCGTCCTTACCGTTCGGGCTCCTGAATGATTAATCGGTTTAGTTATTTGGTGGTATTGCACGGTTTCATGGCCAGACAGATGTGACCTTTCTGAAACCTGTGATTTCCCAGTGATCAGTGAGTATATAGAGTGCTGTCAGGGGCAGAGGCCCAACAAAGCTGCAAACCAAAATAGTCCTGCCACGTTTTCACATCAGTGTTTGTTAATGCTGATGATTGCCGCCAAAGGTGTAGAACAGTGTAAGGAACGGTAATGCTGGCTCTGTCACATGATAAACACCAGTAGCACCAAATGGACCCCATTGGGTTTCTGTCAGCATGCTGCTCTTTTCTCCAGTATTTTTATCTGGATAACTCTGGATCCAACAAAGCTAATGTGCATAGAGTCGACTACGTTCAGGTGTCTGCAGAAAACATATATGTGCAAAAATGGTACAAAACAGTGCATACTCTAACTGTGTGCTCCATTACAGTCAATGGCCCTGTGGGCGCATGCGTCCGAAACACGCTTTGTGGGGTGGGGGAGGGGCAGTTCGGACGGATTTCTTGACGGGACCTGTGAACTTAAGGCAAAGCGCAGTCTGAAAGGAGCCTAACCTAAAGCCAGTGCTATACTGGCACTATCAGGCTGATTCTCTACATACCTGTAGTGGTCAGCTCGGATGTTTAGGTTTTGAAATCCAAGAAAGTAAAGTTTATAAAATCATCAGCTTCTTGAGTGACAGCAGCTGAGGATCTGATATCTGGGGTGGTATTCATAGTTATCCCCACCCACTGTTAGAATTAGCATAAGTATTTGATCAATTCACGTTCAGGACCTGTGAGGTCATACCCATGTGACCAGAAGGGGCGGGGCCTCATCCAACTGAAAAATGTTGCTTCATAGTATCAGCTTTGTTGGCTGAGGCCCCGCCTATTTTGGTCACATGGGTATGAGCTCACACAGGTCCTGCTAGTGAAAAAGTGAATCGATCGTATAATACTTATGCTAATTAGAACAGGGGGAGTGGATAACTATGAATATATTATCTGATCCTCAGCTGCTGTCACTCAAGAAGCTGGTGACTTTATAAACTTTACTTTCTTGGATTCAAATAGGAATAGCAAAGTGAAGAGAAAGACATACGCCTAAAACTTAGCCTTTAATCTAATGTATTATTAAAAATCCACAATGGACCTAAAAAAAAACCAACAACAAACAGACCACTAAAACAGCCAATACACTCATACAAGGTAGAGGACCAATTGGCTGATCACACAGTTTGATACGTGGAATGTGACATTCATATATGTAGTTAGCACATTGTACCGCACAATATACCAGCAGTAATGAACATGTAATGAATATCACATACTATACAGCCACAATAAACACATGCCAGAACTACAGCTGGCGGTGAGTACAGGATGAAAAAAGGAACGGTCTTACCCCGTCTGTCGTGTCACCCTTTCCCTGTACCAAATGGAGCACTTATTGCTGGGTGTTTCTGGTAACCATAACATATGAGATCGCCTGGTCCTTAAAGGGGTGGTCCACCCATTTTTTTTTTTTCCCCCAATGATTTTCACTTATTATTGTCTGCATCTTCTTCAATAGCCTCTATTTCCATTTCTGGCACTGAGCGGCGCTATCCTGCACGCTCAGTGCCAGTCACATGACCGCCTGGAGCTGTGGCCGCCGGCATCCTCTGACGTCCCGGCATTTCCGGGCTCTCAAACAAGACGGGTACGTCACAGGAGGCCGGCGCCACTCACAGTGACTGACAGGGCTGTGGGCGGTGACTACCGCACGTCACAGCACAGCATCGAGGGGAGGAGCCGGAGAACTTTACTGTGGAGCCGTGAAAGCAGACGCTTACCAGCATTCAGCTGTGGCAGGTACGGGCTCCAGTGTGGAGTACAGGGGGGGTTTCCTCCACTGAAATCCCCCCTGTCACGCAAGTATCTGATCACACTGTCCACCCGCCCGCTCTGCTCAGCTGTCAGGAGAACGGGCGGTGTCGGCAGTGTGATCATATACTCCCACCAGCAGCACAGCTGCATGGGACCAATCTGCTCCACTCTGTCACCTGCACTACAAGTTCCAGAGTGGAGACAGTGACATGCTCTGCTCTGACACATAGTGTGCTGCATGTCACTATCTGTCTCCACTATGGGACTTGTAGTGCAGGTGACCGGATGATACATGTCACTGTCTCCACTCTGTGATTTCTGCTGCATAGTACCAACTGTATACACTCTCACCTGCACAACAAGTCCCACAGTGGAGACAGTGACATGCAGCACACTATGTGTCAGAGCAGAGCATGTCACTGTCTCCACTATGGGACTTGTTGTGCAGGTGAGAGTGTATACAGTTGGTAGTATGCAGCAGAAATCACAGAGAGGGGCAGTTAGTGACATGTATCATCCGGTCACCTGCACTACAAGTCCCAGAGTGGAGACAGATAGTGACATGCAGCACAGAAAGACCAAAGGATAAAAGCTCTATTACCATGATTAGGCAGTGCACACAGGAAGGAGGGGAGGGAACTGTTGTGGTGGAGATCTGAGGGGAGGGAACAGTCAGAATGGGTTGGGAGATAGATTGCTAGTTACTGCAAAGGATTATGGAAGTTGTAGTAACTGAACACAGGAAGTTAAGAGAGAGATTAACTCCATCAGAGCTGGAGCCAGAAATGAAGATGTTATGCTAGACCATGATAAAAGATAATATTGGTAAAATAACGTGATAGATGTGTTTAGAGGCACATAATAGCAAGATTTATCAAAAAAAAAACAAAACAGTTTTGGTAACTGGACAACTTCTTTAATCTAGATGACTCAGGTCTCCACAGGTTCCAATACAGTATCCAGCAGTTGTGCAGGATTCTCCCAACGCGTTGTCTTTACATCATCAGGGGAGGATAAACAATCCGGTATTCAGGTCACAATGAGACCCATGCAAAGCGGCATATATTACTGTTAGAAAGCATAGGCACAAACCATATCAAAATGGTGAAGGGGTCTATGTTAATAATGCAATGCGAGCGGTCTAACATAGCGCGGCGGATGCAGCTTACCTCCATTAATACCAGGGATATTCCTGGGCAGAGTGCGCCTGACATAGTACGCCGTCAGGTTTAAATGAACCGCTCATTTACGGTGGCGTCTGACGTCACATCCGCCTGCCGCAGTGAACCCACTTCCGGGTCACATGATCGCGGTCGCGATGTATACGTCACTTAGAGGGCGTGCGCAGTGGTCATGTAAACCTTGACAACGCAGGTAAATGACCACAACAAAATGGCCACGGCTAATATCGCAATATCAGCGTTACACAACGGCCATATGAAAAAAACGGCCCATCCACATCCACATTGGGCCGAGACAAGCCTGTCATATATAGTACAGGCACCCAGATAGGTAGGAGGCTCATACATAATACAGGCAATGAAAAACATATAATGCATCAGCAGACACATTCATTCAGAAAGGGAAAATAAATATACACAGATTATGTACGTTGTTTATATAATGACAAGGGGCCAGGACACAAAATGTGTCAAAAGGATCAGGAGAGGTCAGTAAGGATTTAGGGAGAATTAGGTGATACGGTATAGGGAACAAACCCGTTGTATGGCCTAAGAGGGAAAAGGTAGAAGACAACACCAACACCATTCTAGAACCAAACTACAGCCCTATATCTAAGCATGGCCCTACCTATTTGTGGAGGTCGGCACCCTAGGATAGAACAGTGGTTGGTGCCCCCACTCGGGCGACGACTATCCCTCCTAACCACTTATCTATACTAATCTACCACAAAGGGTGCAAAAGAAAGAGATTCATTAAGGCCCAAAGGTTTGCTAGTTTTTAGCCAGAAGATCCACTTCGTTTCTTGTCTCAGAATTTTGTTATCCCAGTTACCGCCTCTGAGGGGGGGAGTCACGACATCAATACCCTGAAAACTGATTGATTTAATATCACCTGCGTGATGTTCCATAATGTGACGGGCCACAGGTGTATCATTGCCCAGGCGGATATCGCGGATGTGTTCCCCTATTCTCCTCCTAAATTCTCTCTTGGTCTTTCCCACATATTCTTTCTGGCAACTACAGGTGGCTTTGTAGATAACGCCCTTCGTTTTGCAGTTAATGAATGAGCGGATGTCAAAGCGTTTCCCAAGGACATGAGAAAAGAAAAATTTACCTGGGTTGATATGACCACATGCAATGCAGCCGCTGCATTTATAACATCCTTTGACTGGATTTCTTAGCCATGTCCTATCAGGACTCGAAAAGTGGCTGTGGACCAGTCTTTCCTTAATTGAGCGGGCCTTCCTATAGGTCACTGAGGGGGCATTAGGTAAGAATTCACCTATATCATTGTCCATCTTGAGAATGGACCAATGTCTCTCAAGGATCCTTCTAACCTCCCCTGATCCATTATTATAGGTGGTAATGAACCGAATAATATCCTCATCAGAAGTGGATCTTCCTGGTCCATGCAAAAGGTCATTCCTAGTCCTCTGTTGAGTCTCAAAGAAAGCCTTCTTAATCACATGGTCGGGGTAGCCTCTATGCTGAAATCTAAGGCTCAAGTCACGTGCCTGTTGTTGAAAACCCTGCTCATCCGAGCAGTTTCGTTTTAGTCTGTGAAACTGACCCTTTGGAATACCTTTCTTTAGAGCATGAGGATGACTGCTCTCCCAACGTAAAAGAGAGTTGGTGGCAGTCGGTTTTCTGTAGGTGCTAGTATGGATATCACCCACCGAATCCCTCTCCACAAGTACATCCAGGAAAGGTAACTTCCATCTGTCAAACTCACAGGTAAAAAACAAACCCAAGGAATTGTCATTAAGTGCAGCAACCGTTCTTACGATCTCATCCTCAGTGCCCCTCCACAGGACAAATACGTCGTCTATAAAACGACACCACAAGACAATGCTGTCCTGAGGCACGGGGGATGACTCACCAAAAATGCAGGTTTCTTCCCACCAGCCGAGAAGGAGGTTAGCATACGATGGGGCCACCGGACTCCCCATCGCGGTCCCCCTCAGCTGGTGGAAAACCTGACCGTCAAACAGGAAGGAATTATTCTTAAGACAAAATTCAACAAGACTCAAAAGAAATGCATTATGCTCATCGAATTGTTGCCCCCTACTTCTCAAAAAAAAGCTTACCGCCTGTAAACCCAGGTCGTGTCTAATTGAGGAGTAGAGGGATTCAACATCAATGCTCACAAAAATGACATCGTCCTCGATGGTAATCCCCTCCAATTTTTTGAGCAAATCCGTAGTGTCTTTAAGATGAGAACCCAGAGATGTAACAAAAGGTCTTAATATTCTGTCAGCATAGACACCAATATTCTGTGACACGCTTCCGATGCCTGACACTATTGGCCTACCCCGTAAGGGGGATAGGCCCTTGTGTACCTTTTGGAAGGCAATAGAAGGTCGGAGTTACTGGGAATGGAGGATATAGAAAGTCAAATTCCGTTTTGCTAATCAAGTCTCTACCACGTGCACTCAATAACAATTCTCTCAAGGTCGCCAGATAGTCGGATGTGGGATTCCGATCAAGTTTCTCATAATTGGATCTATCATCCAGGATGTCCAAACACATCTTTTTGTAATCAGACATTCATAAGTACGATGTTGCCACCTTTATCTGATTCCTTGATTACAATATCAGTGTCCTTCTCCAAATTCCCAAGACATACCATCTCATCTTTAGTAAGATTGAATTTACTATTATGCTTTTCAGTGATCGTAGCTAGATCCCTTGTGACCAAGTTGCAAAAAATATCAATGGAGGATACCTCACTAATAGCCGGAGGCATCTTACTGCTCTTTAGTTTTAGGTCAGTAAAGGGACCTCTACCCTCAGAATTTGGATTAATGTCACTCAGATTGTACAGGAATCTGACATCCTCCAACAAATCATTCGCGATATCCATCTCTCTACAAATTTTCTTATTCTCCATGGCAAAGTGTTTCTTCCATTTGAGTTTTCTTGTAAATAAATTAAGATCTTTTACCGCATCAAAATGGTTGAAATCAGACGTAGGAACGAAGGAGAGCCCCTTACTGAGTACCGTCATTTCTATCTTGGAGAGGGGTCTATTCGAGAGGTTAATTATCTGGGTTGAATCCCCTGTGGATTGAAACCCACTGGGCCTTGTTTGCTCCTCAGGAAGTGGTTGGACTCTAAAAAAGGTCCCTTATTGAAACCACCCCTGTCTGATTTCAAATCCAATTTCTTGGATTCAAAACCTAAACATCCGAGCTGACCACTAATGGTACGTATAGAATCAGCCTGATAGTGCCAGTATAGCACTGGCTTTAGCTTATATACAGAAATCGTGGTGATTGGTTCCCGTTTTTAAACTTTTTTTTTTTTTTTTTCCTTGCTCATTTGAGGACCTTTGCTCTTGGGCAGATACGAACCCAGGACACTTATTTGTGTGTATTCCTGTTAACTGCATCTATTAGGATGTACACTGGAGGGCAAAATTATGAGAACACACAATTTCCTAAATGTTAAAAGGCAGGGCTGTGGAGTCGGAGTTCATTTTGGTGGAGTCGGTATAAAATGCACAGACTCATGAAATCTATAATAAATTGGGGACAGTAGTGCAATGCAGAATGTGCTGAATATTTTTTCATAGGAATTTGGGAAAGTTATGAAATGTCCTATAAACGGCTGTTCTATTCCTGATCTAAGGCTGCATTCACACATTGCGTTTTAGCTGCATTTTTTGAGGATACGTTTGTCAGCTGCAAAAGCAGATCAGCTTTTTAAAAAACCGCATCACCTGAAAGGTTTTTGAGCTCATAAATAATGCTTTCAATAGCAAAAGCAGATTAGAAAACACCACAAATGGACTGCTCATTCTTTGTGAGGATCCTCACAAAACTGTGTCTGAATGTCCATATCTTGAAACCCACTGCCTTTGCTGGGATGCCAGAGTCACTGCATTTCACTGAATTATTTTGCCATCAATGTTCGATATGTTTGTAACAAGAAAGAAATTGTTAGCAAGACACTGGAAGTAAAAGATGGTAAAGCTCATCACAGCAGCCAGTTTCTCCAGGCCTTAGTGGAAAAAGTTCTGCAAGATTAGGAACTCAAAAAAGAACAGGTTCTTGCTATTGAACAGGACAATGCTTCAAACATAAGTACAATTAAACTGATGAATGAGAGTAATGAACAACAGCTAGAAGAATATTTAGGATTCAGTATGTTTGAGATGGAAGGCCACAAACAGATATTACAACAGAAGAACAGCAAAAAGATACTTTAGGATTAGATGATCTTGTTGAAGCTGCTTCAGAACAATTTCATATTCATCACATGCGCTGTGTTGTGCACACGCTGTAGCTGGCAATAAGAGTCTGCAAGAGGGACCCTGGTTTCACACATCCGGCGGCGCACTCCAGTACAGTGTATACAGTACAGTGGCATCATGACAAACGCCGGTCACAGCATGTGACCGGAGCATGTGACCCTGAAGTTGCGGCGCTGCCACTGTACTGTGTCGCACTGTACTGGCGTGCGCCGCATCCGCCAAACCAGCGAAAAGCCGGATGTGTGAAACTGGGCGAACATGCTGGAAATCTGATTGGAAAAGTGAGGAAGTTGGTTATTGCTGCCAGAACCCCCGAAAAATGATTCCATCTTGAAGAGACGTGCTAGGAAAGAGGCAATTGTTGATAAAGCCACTCGGTGAGGCAGCACTTATTTAATGACTGAGCGATTGCTTGAACTAAAATCGTTTCTTACAGATATGGTGAACCCTCAAGTAACATCAAATGAAAATCAATGGACACAGGTGGCTGAATTGAAGGAATTGCTTAATCACCCATTTACCGTGACTAAAAAATTACAAGCTGAGGATTTAACTCCTGGCATTGTCATAAGGGAGTGGAAGAACTTGCTATTTTGCCTGTCCCAAAGAGGAGGTTTAATCGCAGATGGCATTTCTGCTTCAATGAAATGGAGAGAGACACATCTATTGGAAAATAAAATTCTTCTGGCAGCTGTTTGTGGACCCAAGTCATCGTATACTGCTTGATGATCAACAGCTTACTGAAGGAAAAGAAGCTTTGACTGAGGTAGCAGTCAGGATGAGTAGCTACAGGACTGCCAGGCGCAAGAAGACTTGGGTCCTGACAGTGCTACTGCTGCCATATCTTCATCCTCATCAGATGAGTTTAACTTTGACAAGTATTTGGATGACATGGAGCAGGCAAAGCGTTGCCTCAAGGAAAAAGATTTCACTCCGTCTCCTATAGCAGCAGATTGACCAGATTTCAGTAAAATTTTTCACTTGCTCTCAAAGAAATAAAAAAAATTCAACCGTTCATCAAAACTGACTGTGCATGAGGCAATTCCTTTATACCCGGAAACTGTTAGAGATGTTGCCCATGTGGTTATGGCTTTGCTTCCAACCCAAGTTATTGTAGAGAGGTGGTTCTCTAGCCTTAAAATTATTAGGTCAGATTTAAGGTCATCTGTGAAGAAGGATCTGATGGAGGAAATTCTATGGCTTACAACAAATTCACACACTGCACAAATGTTATTTAATATGTTTTTGTTGAAAACTGTTTTTTGCCACCTAAATAATATTATATATATATATATTTTATTTATATATATATATATATATAATATTTTCTTTATCGTTCCTTATGGGAGACCCAAACCATGGGGTGTATGCTACTGCCCACGGAGGACACACAAAGTTACTACACTCAAAAACGTGTAGCTCCTCCCTCCTAGCATATACACCCCCTGCTAGCCAGATCTAGCCAGTTTCTTGCTTTGTCAGGAGGATCACACACACACACATGCATTCTCTTTTGATTTTTCATTTTTTCTAAAGATTTGGAAGAAAAGCGGGTCCACTGGACTCCCGGCATGTCCCTTCTCACCCCCCTGGCGGCGGTGCTGTTAAGGTTGACTTCAGGGCAGGAGCCCTTCATGCCGCGCTCCTTCACCATCCCTTAGTGGCTCTGGCTTGAAGTTGGAGCCAACACGGTTCTCACTGCCTTGCAGGAGACCGGCCTCCATCCGCAGCCCTTGTGCAGGACCCTGCTGGAAGGAGCACTGGACCCCCACCCCACCAGGGACTGGGCCCTGCGTCTCAAAGCTAAGTATAGAGACGTTATTCAGAGGGTCCTTCTGCAATGTGGGGCACTTTTTATTGTGGGGGACAGTGATGCTTGATAATGCTGCTTTTACTGTGTTTCCGGCCGGTTCCACGGTTTCTTACTGGGAACGGCGCCGATGATGCCTGATTCTCGGCCGCATGTATAACTCTAGGTCCCGGCTTCAGCCGCGGCCTAGTTTCGTTTTCGTTCCCCTGCATGTCAGTCATGCAGGGGGACACTGCAGAGCCGCCCGCCGGCCGCTCTGCACAGGGGAGGACGCTCCTTTTTGAGGAGAGGATTCCCTCCCCTGTACATCTCCTTCGCCCTCCGATTCCCGCTCCTGGGTTAACCCCCCGCCCCCCCCCCCCCCTCACTCTGGCGCCATTTTCTCAGCGTCTCAGTACTCTGGTCGGCGCTGGCTGTTCTGCAGTGCAGAGGGAGTGAATATCTGGCTGGGGGTCCAGGCCTGGAATCCGGAGGGCACTCATATAGTGGCCTGATAAGTCACAACCTCTGGTTGTGCACTTTTATTCACTCTCAGGACATTCTGAAGGAGTTAATTCTTTATCATAGAATCTCCTCCTCAGCAGCATGTCTCACACTAGGAGCAAAGCTCCAAGGCTGTACACTACATGTTCTGCATGTAAGCTCATATTGCCTGAACCGACACACTGTAACGGTTCTTATGTGGTGGATAGTGGCAAGATGCCTCAGCCGGGATTCTCCCCAGGCTGAACCTCTGTCTTGGGTATTCTAGCCATTCTAGACAGAGTCCCCCACCTCTGCAGCATGTCACAGAGCGAGACTGCAGGCTGTTTTTTATTATCCACTGCAGGTAGTCTCGTACGGCCTTACCGAGCTCATAGCATGGGAGCTCATTCATGGTCCCTCCAGCTGCTCCGGTTTCGGTGGCTGACCCCCGTAGGAATCCTATTCCAGGGGTCGGCTGTCCCGGCATCTGCTGAGCATGCAGCCCCCTTCTCAGGGCGTTTTTCTGCTTCGCTCAGCAAAGCTCACAAGGGACTCTCCTTCTGGGACCCCGTCCTCCTGACAGGGAGACGCAGGGTCCCCTGTCCTCCCCGTCCCGCAGCTCCGATTACGAGCTGACTCGCTGGACGAGGAGGATGTCTCTACCACGGGCTCGGACGCGACTTGATGTACATTGATCCGTCCGTAGGTGACGCAGATGCGAATGATTGGATTTCGTCCATTATTCTTGTACTGGACCTCCATCCGCCTGATCAGGGAAGTGTTCCCCGCTGGCAGAAATGCGTCAGTATGCCTTTAACATGACGAGGAGTGTGTTCTTTAACCACTCCAGTTTTCAGCCCGCCGCGTCCAAGCCCACAGCCTATCCTGCAGACCCCACAGCGGAGTTCTGCTGCCTGTCTCCCCCTCCCATCTGAGGTGGTCTAGGAGTGTACTCATTCACCAAGGGTAGCCACTCCGGTATCTGGACTTCAGCCCGGATAGTTGTATCAGTGGCTGACGGCACCTCTATATGGATCCTACGGTACATTATTTATTGTACTGGACCTCAATCCGCCGGTGTTACCTTATCTAGGTGAACACAACGTGTGTTCCTTAACCTCTCCAGTTTTCAGGCCCCTGTGACCAAGCCCAGGGTCCGCTCTGACAGTCGCTTCCCATGAAGCGTGATTCTGAGGACTGGATTTCCCCTGTCCACCAATGGTGGTCAAGTAGTGGGCTCATTCACCTTAGGTGGCTCAGCCCGGGCCGTTATGTCAGTGGCTGATGGCTCCTCACTTACGGTTCTGCGGTCCGCCCGGTTGTCCTTTGGGCCAAGTTCGGTATGGGGACGGCAGGAGCTTCGTTCTCCTCAGCTTACAGCAGTGGTTTTTTTTGTACCTTCTCTGCTTCTCTGGAGGAGATGCATTCTCTCACAGGGACTCTATGTCAAAACGGTTGCCTGAACTTCCAGACTCAGTTCTTTCATCCTATACCAGATCTGCCATGCTGGACGCCGCACGGCGGTGATCTGGGCTACCTTCCTCGCTATCCGCAAGCTCCTGTGGCTTCGGATTTCGAAGGCAGATGCCTCTATGGAGGTTCCCTGCTGGGCTCCCCCTTGGTGGGACCAGTTTCCTCGGAACCAACTGAGTGAAATTAAGGAAGCTCTTGGCGGGGAGTATTCTTCCTTGCCACAAACCTAAATCAGGGAACCTGTCCAGGACAGGAATCAGTTGAGGTTTCGGTGGTTTCCGTTCCTCCATCTGGTCGTCCTCTAGCTCAGCCTAGGTTCATAGAACCAAATAGCTCGAAGCTGCGTCTTCAGAAGGCCGCAGGAGATGCTGTCACTGAGTCAGCTTCCTCCGAGCTATTTAGCCACGCCAACATCCTCCTCGGTCGGTGGCAGGCTCTCTCCACGTGGCGACGTAGGGTTCTAACACGTCTCCGTTCAGTGGGGGCGAGATTATATCTCCCTTGGCTACAGGATGGATTTCTGTCCACCCGCCAAACAGATTTTCTCTGTCATCTCCTCCCTGCTCCAAGGCCGCCGCCTTCTCACAGGCCGTGGCATTTCTGGCAGGCCGATGGAGTAATTGTACCGGTTCCCGTCTGGGAACGGTTCTGAGATTTTTGCTTAAATCTATTCCTAGTCCCCGAAGAGGGCGGTGCCTTCCGACCTGGATCTTTAGCTTTTCAAGCATAGCCAGGTGTGGCGTTTTCACATTGAGTCTTGGTTTTGTTCCGTGTGTTTTTTTCACCGGATCAATCAAGACCCCAAGGCGATTCCCTAGCAACCATCGGCATCAGAGATGCCTATCGGCAGGAGTCACTCGCAGTTTCACACCAGCGTTGACTACGTTTTGACAATCGGAGTGGTCCAATCGTGGCTCTTCCCTTGGGGTTAGCCAAGGCCCCTCGAGTATTCTCATTGGGGCAGCTGTGATCAGGGTCCTGCCCCCCTAGGGGTTGGCAGTCATTTTTAGCCCTGGACGGCCTTCTTGTCTGGGTTTCATCCAGTGCTGACTCTTAGCAGAGTGCTTCGCTCACTCTCGCCACTCTGACCTATCGGGTGGCTTGTCTTCTGTCCAAGTCCACTCTGACTTCGAACCAGAGGTTCTCAGGGCGTCAATGGAAGCGGTTCCTTGCCCAGTTTTTCCTGCGTCCTCTGAGACTGGATGTTTTCCGCTGTACAAGCGAACTCACTCCTCCCACGGGGTGGTGGCTTCGCCACAGACCAGGGGCTCGTTTCAGTGGTGCCTTCGGCCACTCTGTCTCAGGGGCGCTCCTTTTCTGGCCCGTTCCGGGTAATCCTCACCAGGATAGCCTATCCGCCTTGGGAGCGGTATATCTCCATCGTGGAGCGCAGGGCGCTTGGACTCTGTCCGAATCAGCCCTCTGGATCAATGTGCTGGAATTCAGGGCTGTATTTCTTGCTCTCTAAGCCTTCACCATCTGTGGGCGGCTAGGCACATTCGAGTCCAGTCGGACAACGTGATAGCGTTTTCCTACACCAGTTTCCAGGGCGGGACACTCAGCCGCCTGGCAATCATGGCGGCTCAACATCCTTCAGTGGACAAGGCACTCCTAGTCCACCGTATCCGCAGTCCACATCCTAGATGTGAAAACTACGAGGCAGGCTATTTCAGCTGTCCTACCGTGGTCCACAATCCTCAGGTTTTGCGGTAGACACACTGGTTCATGTTTGATCCCAGCTTTGTCTCTACGAATTTCACCCTCTACCTCTTGTCCAGCGTCCTGTGCAAGATCGGTACAGGGGGGTCATTCTTCCAGACTGACCTAAGCAGGCTTCGTACTCTGACCTGCTCCTTCTGTCCGTTGGGTTGCCTTCGCATCTTCCGGACCGTTCAGACCTTTTCTCAAGAGGTCCGTTTTTTTCCCCGTCAGAGTTCTGGATTCTCAGATTGACGGCGTAGCTCTTGAGTCCTGGGTCTTAGCGACTTCTGATATCCTTCCTGAAGTCATCTCCACTTTGACTCGAGCTCCAAAGTGTCCTTTGACCTTTTTTGGCCTTGCCGACCCTCCTGTCCCTTCCACAGTCCGGTCTACAGCTAGGACTATCCCTCATTAAGGGACAGGTCTCGGCTCTGTCAGTATGTGCCAGCGGCGTATCGTCCGGCTGGCTCCGGTGCGCTCCTTTAAAAGCGCATCTCACATCATTCCGCCTTCCGGCGGCCTATGGAGACCTCGGACCTTAATCCGGTCCTCACGGTTCCCGGTAACCCCCCTTTGCGCCGTCTTCGGGAGGTTTCTTTGTTGTGTCTTTCACAGAAAGTAGTCTTTCTAGTGGCTATAATTTCCCGCCAGAGAGTTCTGGCTGCGCTCCCTCGGAGTCACCCCCTTTTTTGGTCTTTTGCATCAAGACAAGGTGGTCTTCATCCGACTCCGGACTTTTTCCCTAAGGCGGTTACTGCTTCCACCTTATCCGGGGCAATTTTCCTGCCTTCCTTTTGTCCGGCTCCTGTTCATCGCTTGAGGAAGCGTTGCATATCCTAGATCTGGTGCGGGCGCTCCGGATCTACGTGTCTCGCACCGCCGTTATTAGACGGTGCACCTCTCTGGTGCTGACTGTTCGTCAGCGTAGCGGTCTGTCGGCATCTAAGCCGACCCTGATCGTTGGCTTAGGTCAGCCATTTCTGAGACTTACAAGTGTACTCAAGTGCCTTCCCCACCGGGGATCAGAGCACATTTGGTCAGACCTGTCGGCGCCTTTTTTTTTCTTGGGCTTCAGGCACCAGGTTACGGCTCAGTAGGTCTGTCAGTCTGCAGCTCGAATTAGTCTGCATACTTTTTCGAAGCACTACCCAAGGCATGCTCATGCTCTGGCAGACGTGGGCTCGGCAGACGCATTTTTCCAGCGTCTGTCGCCCATTTGTGAAGTTAGGTTTGCCTGCTTCTCAATTGTCTGTTTATTCCCACCCATGGACTGCTTTTGAACGTCCCATGGTTTGGGTCTCCCATAAGGAACGATAAAGAAAAAGAGAATTTTGTTTACTTACCGTAAATTCTTTTTCTTATAGTTCCGTCATGGGAGACCCAGCACCCTCCCTATTGCCTATTGGCAGGTTTCTTGTTCCGTGTGTCTTCACCGGCTGTTATTGTTGTAGACTGAGGTTCCGGTTCCTCCGGATTTTCCTCTGTCTCTTCTTGTGGGTGGATGTCCTCCTTCAGCTTTTGCACTAAACTGGCTAGATCTGGCTAGCAGGGGGTGTATATGCTAGGAGGGAGGAGCTACATGTTTTTGAGTGTAGTAACTTTGTGTGTCCTCCGGGGGCAGTAGCATACACCCCATGGTTTGGGTCTCACATGACGGAACTATAAGAAAAAGAATTAACGGTAAGTAAACAAAATTCTATATATATATATATATATATATATATATATATATATATATATATATATATATATATATATATATATATATATATTAAACCCTATATAATAAATTATGCAAGTGGCAAACTGTTTTCAACAAAAACATACTAAATATTTAAGTATATTGCTTATTTATGTGAAAGATTTATTGCAGTACAATGTGAACATCAGACATTTCATCATTTTTATGATACAATAATCAAGATATTTGGATAGAACATGAAATATATTTATTGGGATACAACTTTAGAACACAAACTAATTGTAAATATGCAATACAATATGTAGTGTGTGTGTATATATGTGTATATATATATATATATGTGTGTGTGTGTGTGTATGTGTATATATATATATATATATATATATATATATATATATATATATATATATATATATATATATATATATATATATATATGTATGTATATATATATATATATATATATATATATATATATATGTATATGTATATGTATATGTATGTATATATATTTAATTATACCGTATTTTTCGGACCATAAGAAGCACTTTTTTCCCCCCAAATGTTGGGGGAAAGTGGGGGGTGCGTCTTATGGTCTGACTATAAGGCTGCGGGGAATGAGGGTGCAGCGGGTCATCGGCGGCACGAGCAGGCTGTAACAGCCTGCCGTGACCACGTGGGCCCGCTCATTACATATGCACGCCCATCCTCCCGCCCATCATCTCTCAGCGAAACCGGCACTGACAGGTGGGCGGGGTGATGGGCGGGGGGGGTGCGTGCATAATTAGCAGCCGGCCTTGATCACCCCTGGCAACTACAGCCTGGAGTGATCATGTGCGGCTGTATTCACTGCCCCCCATGCATCATTATCAGCGCGGGGTGCAGTGAATCAGTGTACTCACCCGTCACAGTGTGTGGAGCCGCCCCCCTGCAGCATCGCGTCTTCCTGTCTGTGCCGGCGGTCAGCTGATCTGGACACTAGCGGCGCGCACCGCGATGACGTCATCGCTGTGCGCGCCGCTAGTATCCACCAGAATCAATCAGCTTACCGCCGGCACAGACAGGAAGACGCGATGCTGCAGACACCGGTGACGGCTCCACACAGCGGCGCTGCAGCTGAGACAGAGATCGGTGCTTCAGGGAGTGAGGAAGGGTAAGTATAAACGTTTATTTTTTTTTCCTGTGCCACAGGATACACGCCATTTACCAGGATGGGGGCATTTCATGAGCAGGATGGATGGGGGCATTTCATGAGCAGGATGGATGGGGGCATTTCATGAGCAGGATGGATGGGGGCATTTCATGAGCAGGATGGATGGGGGCATTTCATGAGCAGGATGGATGGGGGCATTTCATGAGCAGGATGGATGGGGGCATATCATGAGCAGGATGGATGGGGGCATATCATGAGCAGGATGGATGGGGGCATATCATGAGCAGGATGGATGGGGGCATATCATGAGCAGGATGGATGGGGGCATATCATGAGCAGGATGGATGGGGGCATTTCATGAGCAGGATGGATGGGGGCATTTCATGAGCAGGATGGATGGGGGCATTTCATGAGCAGGATGGATGGGGGCATTTCATGAGCAGGATGGATGGGGGCATTTCATGAGCAGGATGGATGGGGGCATATCATGAGCAGGATGGATGGGGGCATATCATGAGCAGGATGGATGGGGGCATATCATGAGCAGGATGGATGGGGGCATTTCATGAGCAGGATGGATGGGGGCATTTCATGAGCAGGATGGATGGGGGCATTTCATGAGCAGGATGGATGGGGGCATTTCATGAGCAGGATGGATGGGGGCATATCATGAGCAGGATGGATGGGGGCATATCATGAGCAGGATGGATGGGGGCATTTCATGAGCAGGATGGATGGGGGCATTTCATGAGCAGGATGGATGGGGGCATTTCATGAGCAGGATGGATGGGGGCATTTCATGAGCAGGATGGATGGGGGCATTTCATGAGCAGGATGGATGGGGGGGTATATTATTAGCAGGATCATATACAAGGCAGGAGGATCCTTATCAGAATGGGGTACCTTAGTAGAGAATTTGGGGACATTACCCCCATAACAGTGTCAGCAGCAGATCCTCACACACACTACATATTGTATTGCATATTTACAATTTATTAGTTTTTTTGTGTACTAAAGTTGTATTCCAATAAATATATTTTGTTCTATCCAAATATCTTGATTATTGTATCATAAAAAATATTAAATGTCTGATGTTCACATTGTACGACAATAAATTTTAAATTTTTCACTTAACTATAAGCAATCTGTCGGAGTCAGTGCAAGGGAAATTGAGGAGTCAGTCGAAGGTTTGGCTCACCGACTCCACAGCCCTGTGTTAAGGTCATTGTATAATCCTATGGGATTATATCCTAACATGAGTAAACTAGCAGTATTTTAAGCTTATTTCAGAAGTTTATTGTAAAGCACATATTAAAAATGTGAAGGAAGAACACTGATCAAAATTAGAGAACACTTTGAAGTAGCTGCAAGTTATTGGTGTTAATCTGGCACCAGGTGCTAATTTCCTTAATTATCTGATAAACCCTATTTAACTGGCAGCCTAACTTTTCAGTCTGCAGTGACTTTGGAACGGCACGCCATTTTTGCAAAGTGACTGAAACCCCCCCAGCAGCAGGTGTTCAGATGAAGGCCAAAGGGCTGACCCGATCAGCCACAGCAAGAGAATTGTCATTCCAAGTCTGATTTTGAGACTATTGCATCTTTACAACATCAAATTCTACTGGTCGCCCTCAAAAGACAAATGCAAGAGAGGCCAGGGTAATGTGGAGAATCTCCATGGGTAATCGTTACAACACTGCAGGTGGAATTGCTCGCCAGTTCAGCATTGGACAGGGTAAGGATCTGTCTCCTCATACAGTGTCACGACGTTTAAGAGCATTTGGAATGAAAGCCCATTCTGCAGTGACCAAACATCTCATTAGCAGAAAGAATCAAAAAGCTAGACTCACCTTTGGTGAGCAACATGTTGTGTGGACAGAAAAGTGGTCCACAGTTCATTTTAGTGATGAAAGCAAGTATAATGTAATTGGGTCTGATGGGAAACATTGATTGTTGACAAATTAGGGAAAGACTAAAGTGTGTTAAGAAGTCAGGGAAAGGTGGTGGAGGAAGTGTCATGGTTTAGGGAATGTTTTCTGCCGCAGGAGTTGGCCCTCTCATACAGCTACATGGCAAAGTGATTGTAAATGTGTAAGATAACTTTCTCTAGTCCCTTCCACGACAGCATAGGAGGTTGTCTCTCCACGCCCTAATTGGGACAGGAAGTTCAAGAGGTTTAAAAGGACCCTCCCACCTCCCACAGCCAGTGTCTTTCCTGTCCCCATGGGGCATGGAGAGGTGGATCAGGCGGTGTTCTGCTCTCTGGTGGCAAGGTGGGGTGCTCCAGAGGTGGACCTCTTTGCTTCGGCAGGGAATCACAAGTTCGCAACATATTTCTCCCTGAACCCACGAGACAAGGCGTTAGGGGTAGACGCTTTCTGCCACAATTGGTCCTTTCACCTCGCTTACGCGTTCCCCCCTCTTCCTCTTCTCGCAAGGGCCCTGAGGAAGATCAGAGACGAGGGAGTCCCAACTATACTGGTAGCCCCGCTGTGGCCGCGGAGGAGTTGGTACAGCCTGGTCATGACTCTAGGAATAGACGGCCCAGTCCTCTTAGGTTCGGACCCCAGCTTACTGTCCCAGGGTCCGATTTTTCCATCCGGCTCCCCAGAACCTCAACTTGGCTGCCTGGCTTCTGAGGCCCGGGCACTGAAGGCCCAAGGGCTTTCTGACAAAGTTGTGGCTACCCTACAGAAGAACCGTAAACCAGTGACTAATAGTATTTACAACAAAATCTGGAAGAGATTTTCCTCCTGGTGTGGTTCTCGGCCTCCTGACCCACTTCGGCCTAATATTGCGCAGATTCTGGACTTCCTCCAGAGTGGATTGGACTTAGGCCTTAGGCCTAGCACCCTGAAAGTTCAGGTGTCAGCCCTCAGTGCAGTCTTTGACACGGCTCTGGCAGATCATCGTTGGATCCGTCGGTTCTTTGTGTCCGCTAGTAGACTCTGTCCACGTCAGAGGGTCCTGACACCTCGCTGGGATCTCAATGTGGTCCTTACCGGACTATCTCAGTCACCATTTGAACCACTGTGCTCTTGTAACATTCGTTCTTTCTCACAAGACTGCTTTTCTTGTGGCTATTACGTCTGCTCGCAGAGTCGGAGAACTTCAGGCTTTGTCTATTCGGGAACCTTACCTGACCGTCAGAGATGACAGCATTGTTTTTCAGCTGGACCCTTCCTTCCTTCCCAAGGTGGTTTCGGATTTTCACCGTTCTCAGTCCATCGTCCTGCCTTCCTTCTGTCAGAATCCTCGGACTCCGGGTGAGGAAGGGCTTCCCCTGAGCAGATCTGCAAGGCGGCTACGTGGTCTTCGCTCCATACTTTCACGAAGCATTATCGTCTGGATCTGGATTCCAACAGGGATTTGGCCTTTGGCAGGAAGGTCCTGCAGGCTGTGGTCCCCCCCCCCTAGGTATCAATTCTTTGGTATTCCTCCTATGCTGTCGTGGAAGGGACTAGAGAAATAAGAATTATTCTTACCGATAATTCGGTTTCTAGGACCTTCCACGACAGCAGGTAATTCCCTCCCCTTTGTATTCATATATTCCTGAATGTATGGTACTTCTCATATGCTATGGGTTCTTTGTAAGACACTGGCTGTGGGAGGTGGGAGGGTCCTTTTTTAAACCTCTTGAACTTCCTGTCCCAATTAGGGCGTGGAGAGACAACCTCCTATGCTGTCGTGGAAGGTCCTAGAAACCGAATTATCGGTAAGAATAATTCTTATTTCTTCGATAACACACAGTTCCTTACTTGCGTCCATTACTCAGCCAGCAATTTTCATGCAGGACAATGGACCCTGTCACACAGCAAAATGAGTAAAGCAGTTCCTTGATACAGAAAACATTAGAACAATGAAATGACAAGCCCAGAGTCCTGACCTAAACCCGATAGAAAACCTCTGGAAAATTCTTGGTGACAAAGTTATGGCCAAGAAACCCACAACAGTCAGGAGAACTGTGGAAGAAGAGTGGACCAAAATCACACCAGAGCAGTGAGAGACTAGTGATATCCTGTGGCCACAGATGGGCTGAAGTCATTCAAAGCAAAGGCCTGTACACTTTATACTGATTTGTGACTGTTGTTATCTTCAGAAAATTTACTTATCTTTCTCTGTGCTACAGTCATTGTTCTCTAATTATGATCATCACATTTTGGACAAAATAAAGGTTTAATGTTGATAATCTTTGGATCTTTTGGAAAACACTGTTCTAGTGGCATGGTGTACCCCTTACAAAAAACCTTCAACAATTGATCACTGTAGATTACATTATTTCTGAAAAAAGTGATCATACATTGTTTTCGAAGTTTGATCTCCAGTGTATATAGATACAGAAATTGAAAAGACCTAGGTCCATCCAGTCCAACCTATTTCCACCAATTATACATTACTACCTTACTATACTATATTACTATTACCACCTCTTGTGGTCGGCATTCCACAGTCTGACTGCTCTAACTGTAAAGAACCCTTTCCTATTTAGCTGTCGGAATCGCTTTTCTTCCACTCGCAGTGAGTGCCCCCTGGTCCTTAGTATTGTCTTTGGAAGAAATAAGTCATGTGCCAGTCCTTTATATTGACCACACATGTATTTATACATATAAATGAGATTTCCTCTGAGACGTCTTTTTTTTTCTAAGCTAAACATATCTAACTTTTTCAACCTGTCATCATATGGGAGGCCTTCCATTCCTTGTAGTAGTCTAGTTGCCCGCCTTTGAACTGACTCTAACTTCTGAATGTCCTTTTTTTTTTTTTTTTTTTTAATGTGGAGCCCAAAACTGGATCCCATATTCTAGATGTGGCCTTACAAGTGATTTACAGAGGGGTAACAATACATTTGGATCACTGGATCTAATCTCGTTTGATGTATGTATCCTAATTTTTGCCCTCGTGTCTATATAGCCCACCCTCAGAAGCAGGCCTAGAGTGGAGGAGATTATACAGCAGGTCTTAGTAGTGTAGCTCTGGAGTATGATAAACACTTACTAGAAAGAACATGGTGCTGCACCAATCTGTTTTCTAATCTTCCTACGTTCCCGTCTTTGTATTCAATAGCCTTCTGTAATGGTTTAGTGTGCTTGCAGTCTTTTTGACCCAGGTGGATTTTTCTTGGGTTTTTTGTAGTGGATGATGAGATCACATAGCAGGGGGGAGGTAAGGAAGTGGCTCAAGTGGAGAAAAAAAGATTACTTGAAGATATATTACAAATATTCACTTATAGTTAGACTTCCAAGCATATACATATAGG